>NC_079405.1:7279003-7579003 GCF_029220125.1 Pseudoliparis swirei | reverse complement strand
TTAATCGCGATTAATTAATCGCAATTTCAAAATGTGCGATTAATTAGTTGATTTTTTTTAATCGATTGACAGCCCTACTATATATACATATATGTGTATATATAATATATATATGTGTATATATATAAATATGTGTGTAAATATATATATAAATATATGTATGTATATATACTGTATGTATGTGTATATATATATGTACATATATATATATCTGTGTATATATATCTATATTTATATTTATATATATGTATATATATATATATATATTGGGATTTCTTCCAAATCTAATTTAAAGAACAAAACAAATCTAGGTAAAAGAGTAAGCACCAGTTTGTTTGCCACACATGTAAACAATAGAGAATGTAAAGTGTTTATATCAATATGAAGACACGGTATCTCGACACTTAAGCGTATCGATATTTCCCCAAGCCGAGAGCAGCCAGCATGCGTGTTGCTTTTTCTTCTGGGAGCGCGTCAGTTCATTCTGTACTCCCCAGCTTCAGGTGCTCGAGACGAATCACAAGCAATGTGCGTGGTGCTCCCATCTGGGGGGAGGAATTGAAATCTTAAGTGTGCTGTTTTTGTGTCCAATGTGGGCCGTCTTCGCCGGAGTCCGTGGAGCGGAGCG
The DNA here is from genome assembly GCF_029220125.1 of Pseudoliparis swirei. NCBI lineage: Eukaryota > Metazoa > Chordata > Actinopteri > Perciformes > Liparidae > Pseudoliparis > Pseudoliparis swirei. The sequence goes on along the minus strand of NC_079405.1, from coordinate 7,578,375 downwards.
GCTGCCAATCAGCGAGGCTTTGTTTACTCACTGTGTCCTGCTGACAACCGGCTGCCACGCACATCAGCCGCTGCAGCGTCACGCACTTTGCCGCTTGCACAATTTAATTCGCTCCCATCTCACCGAGAGAACCCGGGGTGTTTTGTACCCAACAATCATTTCGGGAACTGATTGTCATCACCGGACAAATGTTTATTAAAAAAAAAACCTTTGGGGGAAAAATAAAGTGTCTCTCAATGAAAGTGAAGTGACTCAAAGAAAGGGAAGTAGTCTGAAAAGAGGAAAAGGACCGATGGCTGGTGATTTTGGTCCGAGGTGGTGCTTTTTCCCTCCTGATTGAGTGACTGAGATTGGTGAACATCTTGGCAGCTGGTCAGCGGGAACACGTACTGGCTGTCTGCGGGTAAACATGCCCCGCAGACAGTCATCAGACCTCCCCAATAGTGACGTGAGTCTGGAACCGCTTTCTAACCCCGGACGTCCATTGTGTTGCCTTCAGGTTACGCCGCCGTTTCAGAAACGCTGAATCCATTAGCCACGCCGAGTTCTCGATAATGCCAGAACTTTTCCACTGCTGCATCGGGTATTGAAGAAGAGTCCCAGTCAATGCACTGATCTGATATCACATTATCATATAATTTAACGGCTCATCGACGCTAAACAACAACAACAACAACAACAACACATGGTACCCACCTGCCCAGGTGGTAGACCTACATTGGCAAACCAGTATTACACACCTGTGTATTTTCCCCTGACAATGCTTCCTTGTGAACAATGTTCCATGTTGACATCTGCAGGAGCAGAGCGATGTAAGCTGTTAGCAGGCAACTTTTAATTATGAATCTTATCTCGTTCATTTTGGGCTAAGACAACACCCTGCGTGGCTGGATGAGGAAGAAGCGTCTGCTTCGGATCCAGCATTGACTTTGAGTGGTCAGGGTCAGGATAGCCCATTGGTCAGGGCGTAGGACGTGTACACATTGAAATCCAGCAGCTTGAATGCTGCACAGGGCGAGTCTTGCCCAGAAAAGAAGTGAGATTCATAACAACTCGGGCAGCACAGCCCGGCTATAAAACTGAGCTAACGTACGGAGGTTGCACTATGATGCGTTTGAGCTCTACTCAGTGAAAATGAGTATTGAGCTATTAACGCGATCATGATGTGTTCAAATGGAATCTTGTGAACATCTAGTTTTGGGGAAATCGATACATCTGTTAGCAACTATATATGTATATATATATGTATATGTATATATTAGGGCTGTCAATCGATTAAAAAAAATTAACTAATTAATCGCACATTTTGAAATTCATTAATTGCGATTAATCGCAATTAAAAGTTAAAAGTTAAAAGTTCATTTTTTTTAAAGACCAAACTTCACACAGAGCTGTTTTCAAAGAGGCTCCTACCTATAAAGTGCCAGCGAGGTATTTAATATTGTGGATGATAAATTGTTTCTTCAGTGAAACATCAGATTAGTAAAAAAAAAGAAGTATATTGAGACCCCATTGGTCCTGTCATCTTTAACATTGAACAGCAGAACCAGTGGCCTTGGTAACTGACTGACATTCAAATATGTCACGTTCACCCTCTGGAGGCTGGGGGCATTTTCTACATTTTACAAAAAAAATTAAATTCACCGTTTAAAGGCGTTTGCATATGACACATACCCCCACGTGTTATACATCAAACATTCCAGAACAATCTCAGCTCTATTCAATGAGGCTCATTGTCCTCGTGCCGTGTTCTCTGCTCTCTGACTGACAGGCTGCTCTAGAGCCTCACCCGTGAGGTGGGAGGTCCTTTGTGATTTACTGAGTGTTCAAATGTTGACAGACAAACGGATTGACCAATCACGGTGAAGGTTTCGTGTGACGAGTTCTTTCCGCGCCGCGTCCCCCGACACGTCGCCCCTCCGTTCCTCTGTGTATCGGAGGGGGAGACGGGAGGAAGGAGGAGCAGGAGGAAACCCGACTGATTCATCCACGAGTTTAAACTGATTTCTGCTCCTTATTTTCGCGGAGAAATAATTGTTTTAAAAACGGAAACAGTGTTAAACCGTACTGCCGCGGTTTGACACTCGGTTTGAGTGTAAAAACTTCAACGAACACCGGAAGTAAACAAAGTTGCGTTAATTGCGTTAAAATATTTTAGTGCGTTAACGCGGCCAAATTAATCGCATAGATTAACGCGTTAACGCTGACAGCCCTAATATATATACATATATATATACATATAATATGTATATATATGTGTATATATATATGTATATATATAAAAAAAAATTTAACGCGCTGGTCTCCAATAGTTACTCGGTATCGCAAGTTCAGGTCTCGGAATCTGGTTCAGGAAAGGCAAAAAATGGTATGAGAACATCTCTACACTGAACCCTTCTCTGCTTGATGATTCGAGACAAACTGGATGCCCCTCCCTCCCTCCCTCCCTCCCTCTTGCACATCTCTTAACACCTCTTCCCTAGGTCCTAATTCATTTAAACATTTAAAACAGACGCCTCAATTATTCATGTCCCCCAGTTGTCTGTGGCCCCGGCCTCCCGTGTGTCTGGATGGACACATTCCCAGGCTGCTCATTAATTGATGCCTCCGTTGACGCCAGAGGTCTAATGCACTCTCACGCTCCTGCATGTCGTCTCCTCCCTCTCTCGCTCGGACGGCGTGATGTTTTTGTTTTTTTTGCCGAAAGTGTGATGCCATGAAGCCATTCTTAAAAGGTTCATCGGGTGTCTTCACCCCACTGGCCCGCTAAGAGGAAAAAACATGTTAGACACGAGGTTAGATCTGAAGGAAAACCCAGTTCACGGTCCGGCCGCAGGATTCAAGGCCGCTGTAAGTGGACAACATACACGTCTCTTTTTTACTTCTGTTCCTTCTACCTCTTAACTTCTGCCCTTGTTTTGTCTTTCCGTGGAGCCGAGCCTCGTGTTCTCCATCATCCAGCTCGCTGTGTGGGTGGCGGTTACCTCCTCTGCACCAGAAGGGAAATGGAAGGTTCAAAGGGGTCTTTAGAGTGAAGATTCACCACGGGGAACGAGTACAAAACGAGATGAAGAGTTAAGTCATTAGGAGCTGCTTTCTGTCTTCTCTGCCCATTAAAGAGAGTCGACTGCAGTTAGCTTTTATGCAAAACAGGAGGTTATGATCTCCTTCGTCATCTCATCATTTTGGGGGAATTTCAGTCGGAGGAAATGCACGCCATTGGAAACGAGCGGAGAGGATGAAAAGGCGTGGAGCTTGTTCCACCGGCTGAGCGTCGCCGTCTAAGGGGGTACAACCAACGCGGAGAATATAAAGGGCCATGTCAGTGCGGGTTATGGTAAAGAGGAGCATAATTGCACTGTTAAAAGGGGAAAAATAAAGGTTTAATCTAACCTGTTCATCACTGCCTGAATGCACCACCCAGTACGCACGCTAAGTGACACAAATGAAACACTCGCATTGTGTGACCAACAAGCGCATGCTGGGTCTGGCTAACGTGGTAAATGTGAGCGAACAATGGATCCTCCAGCAGCGATTGTTCAATAACGTTGGACCTTTAACCTCCTGGGATGTGTGTGCGAGGCCTGTATTCAATTCTTTGAAATAGTTGTGACTGCTTGAGTCTTTTTTTGAGTTTGGCTGAGCAGCAGGACGGAGAGTTAAGTGGACTCATTATGATGTTATATTTTACAATGAATGAGCAGAGAAGTTGTCCCTGGAGTGCTTTGTGTGTATTTTCCATGTAATTCGCGTAAGGCTACAGCGGTCGATAGATTAATATTTTAGAAGAATCATTAAGCATAACTTGTTTGACTTCCACTCAATATCAGCACATCCTGTTAGCGTGGCACACACATGTGTACATACACTTTACAGTGTTGTACATTCACTGTGGAAATATTAAGACATTTAACTCATACAGTACTTGTATAGATTATAAACATTTTTGCTTTTATCAAAGAGAAAATAAAGCATATGAAAGAAAGTCAGAAAATATACGGTTATATTTTACCGAAATGTATATTTCCTGTCGTATATATTTATATTTCGGTTTTTTGTGTCATCATTATGTTCATTTGGGGTAAGCAACTTAAGACATTTAACTCATACAGTACTTGTATAGATTATAAACATTTTTGATTTTATCAAAGAGAAAATAAAGCATGTAAAAGAAAGTCAGAAAATATACGGTTACATCTTGCCGAAATGTATATTTCCTGGCGTATATATTTATATTTAGTTTGTATTTGTGTGTCATCATGTTCATTTGGGGTAAGCAACTTCAGACATTTAACTGATATAGTACTTGTATAGATTATAAAAATGTAGCTTTTATCAAAGAGAAAATAAAGCATGTAAAAGAAAGTCAGAAAATATACGGTTGTATCTTGCCGAAATGTATACTTCCTGTCGTATATATTTATATTTAGTTGTTTTTGTGTGTCATCATTATGTTCATTTGGTGTAATTTCAACTGTTACTTTCCAATGCTTGACCCTTGTAAACAAGCTGTAGAAAATATATAAAGAGAGCCTTTTGCCGCCTGCTGAAATAGAAAGCCCGCAGTACAGGGCTGCCGGAGTGCCAGCTTGACCACTGTTTTAGAACTGTGCTGGAAATCAATTCAGGGAAAATAGAGGCAATTATTTTTGTCTCCCACATTCGCTGACTAAAGTAGCTGCTAAGCGTGGCCAAGAATAAAATACAGAAATAAAGAGGAGAAAACTCAGACTCTCTCCACCGTGGGGTTTCGGAGACTGCTTCTAGAACATGTGGGTGATTTTAAATCCTGTATACTTAATTAGTGAGACCGTGGATGTTGTCGATTTCCCGAAACCCCTTATTAATGTTTCGCCGTGCGCGCGGTCGGAAGGTAGACTCTCAGAAAAAGCATCCCATTTGAGTTGGAGGCAGATTGGAGCCGTCGAGTGTGTTTTGGTGCCCATGGTGCTGTTGCCTTGAGAGTCGGTGCTTTGCAACGAATGTTTTGGGTTTATGAATCATGCACAACGTCGGTGTTCGTGCTCTGCAAGTACATTCAATGTCAGACACGACAACACTTGAAAATAGACCCTCGTCATCGTCATCCTCTTTGTAAAAGCTTTAGTGGACCTTTAAAGGAGTACTTCAGCAGCAAAAAAAAACCCGAATTGTATTTGAATTCCTCGGCCCGGGTTCCCTTGAATTCTCGAAGAGAACGTTGCTGAACAGAGAATAAGAGATGGAGGACAGTCTTGATGAATTGAGGTAAATAGTGACCCCCTGACCCCCCCTATGAAAACTTAAATTTGGGGCCGATCACAGCAGACGCGACCCTCAAAAAATACGTCGCTAGCGGAACCATTGTTTTCCTGTGGTACGCCTTTCATGCGCGCCTTTTAAATGCCGGGCGTCGCGTTTTTTAGGTGCGCATACAAGTTAAAATATTCTCAACTTTAAAGCGAGAGTGTCACAGCTCATCAATGTCACGCTCGGCCAAGGCAGCCAATCGGATCGAGCAAGAGGCGGGCTTTATTACTTTAACCACTTCTGCCCTGTTTTCGTGTGGTATGAACCGCGGGAAATTCCGAAGAAAATGGCAAACTCCGACAAGACACTAATATTAGCGGTATTTAATTGAGAGCTTTATAATTCTAAACACTACTCCAATACCATCGTGACTCCCGCTCAGCCGAAAGTCCAACTGAAAGCGCTCGTCATCGAGACACAATTCGTGGAATAAATGGTGGTATTCGCCGTACTTTCCTTTTTTATATATATATATATATATCGTGAACCCAAAACGTTTTTCCTCCTCCTCATCCCACATCACAGCAAGGGCAAGAGCGCGACGTCGGCTTGAATCCATTTTGTTTTGCCCGCCACGCTTTTGCAGAGGCCTTTTTGAAGCGGCTGCGCTTTTACAAGGTCTGGTGTGATCGGCCCGTACTCTGCTTTTCTGTGAGAAAAACAAAACCCCAAGCTTTCTTCAACAACTCAAGGTGACATGGGCGAGTAATTCATAAAAAAAATGTTGTGGGTGAAGTATATTCCTTAAAGCTCCTCATACATGTGGTTGCTAATGGTGGATGATTACAAAATACTATAGGAAACTACTGTGATTTTAAAGCATTGTCCTGAAACTTCATCCATCTGCGAATGGAATTATGCAAGTATGATATAAGTTTGATGCATGACTTTGACTCGCTATCATAAAATCATCCCCATCAGTATCTTTTATTCATAGAAAATGAATTCCCCATTTTCATTCCATCTTTCATGTATGCCGTTAACTGTGTGAGTTCTGGCATTAACTGCCTAATCGCATCTCTGGAGTTAATTTTTGCTCACTGGCCTCTCATGCGGAGCTCCTCCGCCTCTTATTGTCCCGTCAAATGAGGTGTGCAAAGATCATCTGTAAGCCATCAGCAACAGAGGCCAAATGGAGGGATAATATACTCCTCCTTATGCAAATATGCACAGCTGCGATCTATGTATTAGCATTCAGTAACAAGTCAAACTGCATAATACTCTGGATAATTAAAAAGGGCACTCCCCCCCCACCCCTACGGCTTATTATCTGCAAATGGGGTCTCTAAGAAGTGAGGGAGAGACAGAAGGTTGACGAGAGGCGGTTGATAGCTCGACAGTTAACGGTTGGAGAAAGCATCCGCCAAATTAATATCGTGAGACTCGACAAGTTTTGAAGACAGGCAAGAGTGACATTTCCATCAGCCCCCCCCCCCCCGCAGAACGAAATTTTCGGATATCAGTCAGTCGCACGCAATTCCAGGATGCTTTATTTTCATTATTTTCATTGGTTGCTGGATTAAATCTTACCCAGATACAACAGATACGTTTTTTCTTTCTTTTTCTGATTGGCTATTGTGTAGCCCATTTTTTTTATTTTGATTGGCTGATAAGTGGCACCTCACAGCAGAACTCCAGGGGAGCGCTTGATTCCTCCACGGTGAGGGCAGCGCGGCCAGCTCATGTTTGCGCACTGCGGCACATTAAAACATTAAATAGCCGAGAGTCTTTTTCAGCGTGAGAAATACGATGTGTGGCGGGAGTGCGTGACTTAAGACCGAAATGCGTGAGTCTCACGCTCAATGCGTGACACTTGAGAGCCCTGGACTTGGACGTTTTGCGGCACGGCGAGGGTTTGCGAATGCGTCGTCCGGACCACTGAGAGGAGAAGAATGCATTCCCGCTGAAAAGAGAGGGAAATGCACGGGTTCCGGCTCACTGCTGATGAACTGCGATACGTTACAGAAGCCGCCTCCTTCATCCCGGAGTCCACGTGTCCCTCGTGTCTCGTGTTCATCCTCCCCGCCGGGCATTTTTGGCGTATGCGGCATCTCTGAACACGAGATGACCCGCACCTGAAGTGTGCCGTGGATAAATAGAGGTTAATGCATTCGGCCGTCTCCTCCCGCTATTCGTCAGCACACGGCACAGCATCGGATCCTGAGGGGCCGCGGTCTGTTCATAAGCACATTTATAAAACGCAACGTTTATTTGTTTCTAGTCGGTGATTAGGGAGTGTATCCTCTCTAAGGAAAACCATGGTTTATTGGACACGTCGTTTAAATCTGTTATAATAACCCTGTACTCGCCAAAAGAATAGATACGTTTTAGGAAACATGAGCAGAATGTTAACAGACAGTTAGTCGAACTATGTGGGATAAAGAAAAAGGGACATATAATACCTGCACTGTCTGTTGTAAACTTATAGACAGAATTCCTGGCTCAACTTTAACTTCTAATACTATAAATACGCTTACATTTGGTTTTACCTTTAAAATAACACGCTGGTTAATCTGGATGAACTTTCCGCTTGTTTAAAACCTGTGTTTACGTTTTTACCGTTTGCCCTGTTGGTCTTACTTCCAGTAACTATTGCAGTGGCTGGTTTTCTTTTATATTTGGTTTTCTTTTATATTCGGTAGCCACTTTTAATGTGATGCCAAAATCATTTTTTGCAGGTTGCAAGGATCACTTTTGTTTTTCCCACTGATCAAAACCAATACTTATATTTAAGGGAACTGACACAACCGCATCGATTTAGGTTTTTCCTGTCGACCATTATTCAGCCAGCTATCAATGAAGTAGCAAAAAAACGCCGCCACTTTAATCCCTCCCACCGAGCTCTGATTGGTCAATTGGCAGACCGGTTTGAACCACGGACCGAGTTCGAGAAAAGAAAATACTTTTTCTTGACTGAATGAGCAACTTTGAAAAGTTAAAAGAGAGAAGAAGAACACATTTAAGAATATGGTTACACACACACACACACACACAGACACACACCTGTCTTCTGATGCTGTGTGTGCTCCGGGCTGATGGTGATTTGCCCTTTCATCTTTCAAACATCTCATCTGCCAGGAATCTCAGTGTTTTGATTTGTTTTCCGAGAAATGCCGCTGCATTGATTGTGTGCATCTTTTTCATGCGCGTCCATTATTCGTACGCACGGATATCTGCGTGCGTAGGTATGCGCGTGGGCGGCAGGAGGCTCCGCTTACGAGCGCCCCGGTAGCCGAGCCCCGTGGAGGGGGTGGCGCAGACTCTGAGCTCAGACGCACCTATTCATCACTCTGAAGCAGGGAGTTCATTAAAATAGCCCACGCAGCCTCCTCCGTGGCCCCTGAGCCGGAGCCAGCCTCCCGTGCGAAACAAACCGGGTCGGAAAGTGATCTCGACACTCGAGCAGTGACCGACGATGAAAGAGAGAAAAGCCGTTGGCTGCGGCCTAATTGCGCAGATACTCGGCCAAGGTCGCGTCCTATCTCCGACTGTTTTTCGATAATTTCAACAACATTTCTTTGTTCGTTAAAAAAATGAATAAAAAAATTAAATACATATCTCAGATCACAAATACAGTCGTTTTTTCCTTCAGTTATTCGAGGTCCAAGTGGTTAACTCATCTTGCTCGACTTAGATTAGAGGAGAATGTTGGCGAGTTGATTGTCGACTTTTATTGTTATCAGACAACTAGATTCTCTACTTTGCACCAATGATCATCAAAACAGACTTCTGTACTTTTTAATATCAGAAGGAAGAAAGATGAAACATCTGGTGTTGGAGAATTGTTTTGGTTTTTTACTCTCACTCTCCCAAAATTGTAATTTTGCATCCGTTAATTACACCGTGGACATGAAATGAAAAAAAGAACTCAAATAGATCGGAGCATCTGAAAGTTGTAGCGTAATCAAATTCTTCGGTATTATATGCTAAATGCATACGAGTTTTTAGGAAAATGACTGCTAAATAAACCACCTCTCCAAAACGCCTCGGGCTCATTCATCGACTAAAAAGAGTCAAAGAACAAAAAGTGAACGTAGCCTTCTGAATGCTATGAGAGAGACAACGTTATTGCCTCAATTGAAAACTGTATATTCCACTTTTACTCTTTACTCTTGCTCATTAGTCTATATTTCTATACCGCAGTGACTTTTTATAGTAGCGATATGACCTGTTCGTTTTGCATATGCATGAAGAGAGAAGAGTCAAATTCCTTTCATGTGTGATCTTAACTGGAGTGAAAAATCTCTGAATCGCAGACACTGCCAACCATCTGGCAGCAAAAGGCCAGATATATATATATATATATAAATATATATATTTTTTTCAGTGAATGTAAATCCAGTATCCGCAAAGAGGCCTTTGTAGATCGGTTGTGGGTGTAATGTATTCGGTAACAAAGTCGTCCTCTTTGGTCGCTATCTTCATCACTTGAATTTTCCGGAGTGGCACAGCGTGCTGTTGCTCTCTCTCTGAGCACACTTTCTGTTGCCTGGAAACAATTCTTGCATCTCGTATCCCTACCGCTGTCCGCTCGCACGCAGACATCACTCACCGAAGGACTAATAGACGAGGCGGAGGGACCCAGAGTGGGCCCACTGGGAAAAAATAATCTACTTCTGAGCAGCAGCATCCTCAGCGCGTCAGTTTTTCTCTTTTAGTGCATGCCAACTAACGCCGTCCACCGTGTTCACACTCTGAGGGAAGCAGTGAGGCTCTCCTCCCGTCCAGTGGACACACGCTGACCATCGAGACAGGGCGAGGGTACGGATGTTTGATTTAAAACAAGACGTTCAATAAATATATAAGACGGTTTTATAAATACATCAAAGATAAAGCACAAGCATCCGTTAAGGTGAGGGTTCAGTATATTCGGATGCCAACGTGCCGATTAAACTGCTCAGTTTGCAAATGTACCTTTTGATGGACACTTTAATGACAGGAGTTCTAAAACCGGATGAACTAGAACTCACTGGGATAATATGTATCTTTGCCAAGGCTGCCCAGTAGCTTGTGCATTTATTTTTAAGCAATATTCTCGGCAAAAATGTCATTAAAACGTATTTTTAAAACTGTTCATATTCAACAACAGTTGAGACATTTATTTATTTATATCTGTGTCCTGATCCAAATTCATTGTGACAGACAATCTTGGATTATTGTATTCATTCAAAGTAATAATCTTGAGGGATTTCATTTACACAAATGAATAAGTGACTATCTATTGCCGTATGAGGTATCGCAACGGGAATGGAGCCTATGACCCACTGATGTGGAAAGCCTTTGCATCTGCAGTGTTACAAACTGGGTGTCTGGAGTGACACACACATCATACTCTATGTGAAGTGAGTCAAGACGCACATGCAAGTACCGCTTATCTCCGTAGGTACCGCCAAAGAGAACCAAACGGAGATCTTAGAGATTGAGACTTAACTCGAGGAAATGCTTTAAAATGTCAGAGATGTCCAAATAATAATAATAATAATAACAGCATGAGGAATAATGAAAAAGAAGGAAAAAAAAGATGTATTTTTAAATTAAACTTAGAATATTTAAAATATAGGTTGGCAGGAAAAACGTTTTATATATATATATACAGGACTGTCTCAGAAAATTAGAATATTGTGATAAAGTTCTTTATTTTCTGTAATGCAATTAAAAAAACAAAAATGTCATGCATTCTGGATTCATTACAAATCAACTGAAATATTGCAAGCCTTTTATTCTTTTAATATTGCTGATTATGGCTTACAGCTTAAGAAAACTCTAAAATCCTATCTCATAAAATTTTAATATTTCCTCAGACCAAGTAAAAAAAAAGATTTATAACAGCTGAGTGTTTGTCAAGGCTCAGGAAACCCTTGCAGGTGTTTCGAGTTAATTAGACAATTCAAGTGATTTGTTTAATACCCTACTAGTATACTTTTTCATGATATTCTAATATTTAGAGATAGGATATTTGAGTTTTCTTAAGCTGTAAGCCATAATCAGCAATAAATCAGAATAAAAGGCTTGCAATATTTCAGTTGATTTGTAATGAATCCAGAATGCATGACATTTTTGTTTTTTTAATTGCATTACAGAAAATAAAGAACTTCATCACAATATTCTAATTTTCTGAGACAGTCCTGTATGTGTCAATATGTATGTATATATATATTTATACATATATGTATATATATACATATATGTATATCTTTGAAATATTCTCCGACCAACCTTTTCTCAAATTTAATTCAAATTTTTTTTTGTTGCACAGCACAGCCAATTCTCCAAACACAGGAGGTTGTTCTTTTCTCTTTTTTTTTACCTCATTTTTGCTCTGTGACCAAAGGGCTCCCCCCCCCCCCCCCCTTGTTGTGTGCAGCCGCAGTGACCTCCGAAGTTATCCTCAGCCACAACAGCTGCACATGCATCATTTGGCTCCATGTGGGTTACTGTGAGCAAAAAAAAGAAAAAAGATCTGTGTGTGCGAGCGTACATTTCTTTACAAATGGGGAGAATCCTTTATGTTCTGCTGTAGGTTCCGCCGTGCTTTGCGATTGTCGGATGGTGGCGCGCCGGAGCAGATGTGGCCTTTAAATGGCCTTCTCTTTGGGAAGCAGGTGGCTGAGTGTGATAGATCATAGATGTCATCTCTGGTTCTGCTGTGTTCTGTATTAATACGACCAGAATGAGTTCCTGTCTTTGGCGCTTCTAGAAAAACACACGTGCACAGCATCCTCCTGCAAACCTTTCAGGCTCATTTATGTGTGACAATCGGACACGCACTTCCTGCAGGGAGGAGCAGACCAGCCGTGATGAAGGAGCCCTGAAATCCCAGCGCTCCCCAGCGTGGGACCTTTCCTCCCCTCTAATGACCTGTAAAAGTCCACCAGCTCAAAGAGCCAAAGTGTAATGCAGTTTGATGTGGAAAACGTTTTAGTCGGATGTTCGCCGTGCCGTCACATGCCTGTCGAAGCTTCTTCCAGGATGCACCTTTTGCACCATAGTGACTTTGCACAACTGTATGAAAAAAATAAGAAAACTAGAACGGGCACTCGGTAGAGCGCATACCCTCGCATATCACAAGATTGGGCATTGAATTATGAACATGTTGGCATTAGTTGCATGCCAATTGGATAAAAATTGACCGTGCTATGGTAAAAAGAAGATTTTGACCTTTTCATGACCTTGACCGTTGACCCGATCGATCCCAAAATCTAATCAAATGGTCCTTGGATAATAACCAATCATCCCACCAAATTTCATGCGATTCGGGTTAATACTTTTTTAGTTATGCGAGTAATACGCATACAAATAAATGAATAAATAAATACACGGCGATCAAAACATCACCTTCCGCATTTTCAATGCGAAGGTAATTAAAAAAAAAAGTGGGGAAAAAACAGAGAACGGAATTATAGTTGTATTTGATTTTTTTTAATGACGTGTGCGCTCTCCTCGGGGCCTGTCCCATTTCTCTCCTCGTGCTGCTGCTGCTCTCTATTCCCGGAGAAGAGAGAGGGCGTTGGGAACGAGCCCACAGCAAACAGGACTAAAAATAATGACACTGTGGCTCTGTTTGAGCGTCGCTGCTCTCTGCCTTCCCCTCAGGAATCGCTCTCTAAATACACACAGCGCCGAAGCTCTGGGCTTGTCTGCGTGCCTCCTCAGTCATTTTCTTAAAATATCCAAAAGCCTTATTGATCTGGCCCCCGTCAGCCTCCGACTGTTGTGTAGGGCGAGGTTTGGACCCAAACGCAGCAGGCAGAGTTTCAAAATAAAAAGGTTTCCTTTAATTGTTCACTGAGCAGAACCACAGTCTGGCAACAGGAGAGAAACAAACAGGAACAGGGACAAGAACCGGACAGGAACAAAAACGACCAGACAAAGAACAAGCAGAAAGACACAGGCTAAATACACTGGGGAAAACGAGACACAGGTGGAGACGATCAGGGCGTGGCTGGGGACAATCAGGAACGAAACAAGCACAAGGAAGGAAGCGCAGGGAAACAGGAAACGAGACAGGGACTTCAAAACAAAACAGGAAACACTCCAAATCATAACACCGACGCATTAGATCTCTCTCTCTCTCCACCGCCTTTACTCAAACACGACTCTTGTGTGTTTTGAGTTTTTCCCCGCCGTGCGAGCGGCCTTGTTTGCTCGGGGTTTCGCAAACACCGGAGGAACCTCGAGCAGAGCGCCGGGCGCGGGCGGCTGCGAACGCGAGCAACAATTATTGTTATCATCACCCCCGTTTCTTCCCACTGCTCAATTAATTGTAATCAAATGTTTACAATGCACTAACAGCTTGGAATCCTCGATGTAATAATGATTTGAAATGATTTAAAATGATCGCCCCAAACAAAGCCTAATTACTTTGCTGCGAGCGGTGATGTATTGTCGCTGTCCAATCACAGGCGGAGAGGCGAGCAGCGGGAAACGTGGATAATTGAGCTCCGACTGTTCGTTCTATCTGCCGCCGCGGATCTTTTGTGGCATACGTACGTGCGTCTCGTTTTCTTTTTTTTCCCCCTCTTCCACGCACGCCATTGCTCTCTTCTCGCCCTTCTATATCGCTTCCAAAATTCATCATGTCACCCAGGTGGTTCCATCCTCTAATCCCTAAATGTTCCGCCTTCCTCCCCGACTCTCTCCTCCCGCCTCCTGTTACATTTCCTCATTTTCTGCCTCACCTCCTCTGCTTCTTCACTCCCTCCTTCACTCGGTCGGCCTCCCCTTGCGCCCCGTGGAGCGTCGCTCCTCCAGCTTCTGCCACCCCGTCTTCACCGAGAGGCGGCGCACACGGCCCTCTGGTCTCAGCCCGAGCGTGTTTGCGGTTCCCCGGCGCTCCGCTCCGAGGTGGCTGACGCACGGCGACCGGAGAGCTAGCGGCGTGAAGCTGAGCGAACATCTCCATCCGAGCTGTTTTTAAACTGTGTGAAGTGAATTCAGTGACGTGAAGCTGAGGTGTTTTGAAAGAAACTTGTCAACCCAGATATTAAGCTTTGTTATCTCCTTCAGAATTTACTGAATGGTTTGAATTCCTATGAATATATGTATATATGTAAATTGAATTAAATATTCAGTTCGGAAAAGGAAATAGGATTTTTCTTTTTTACAAGACGCTTACAACTCGAGGGTTAGATGAGAAGATACTGTAGATAAAGCCAGGGCCAAGAGGAGAATAGCTTAGCTTAGCATAAAAAGCGGAAGCAGGGATAAACGGCTAACCTGGCTCTGTCCAAGGGCTCAAAAATACATCCCTCAACATCATTTTGGTTTCTTCAAGGAATAAATAACAAGATATAACATATTCATTTGGGAACTTGAGAGGTTCACGTAGATAAATGTTTCAACCTTTGGAGCGAGCTAGGCTACTTCGTAGGCTAGGCTAACCACATGTTTAGTTAGGGCGACCAGATGTCCTCTTTTCCCCGGACATGTCCTCTTTTTGAGACCTAAAAAATGCGTCCGGCAGGGATTCCAAAAACGTCCGGGATTTTGCTTCGTCGGATATTTGTGTTTCTCTGGGTTTTCATAAACTAGTATGTACCCCTTACAAGTTTTGGAAATGGTATCTCCCTTACGTTCCACCTTCTTGCGCGAGCTCTGACTGGAGAGAGAACAGTCATTGGTCGACCGATCTCAGGGTTGCCAGATACACGATAATTATCCCCCAAATACGACCATTTTGAGCCTTTGGTACGATACTTCACCATTTCCAATCCGGCAACACTGAGCACCTTGCCGCCTCCCCGAGACGAAGTGTCCTCTTTTTCACAAACTCAAATCCGGTCACTCTAGTTTAGTGTTCGGACGTGAGAGTGGCTTCAATCTTCTCGTCTGATTCCTCGTTTCCCAAAGCTTTCAGCGGTGGCTTGTTTATTTGCGTCCCAGAAAGCATTAAGTGGGCATTATCGGGGACAACATTCAACTCTCCGCCATGAATAGAGATCTGAAAAAAGAAACATCTGCATGAATCACTCGGACTTCTGATTAACTCACTGCTCTGGTTTTGCACTGAAGCAAGACTTTAATCATATTATACTCTTATGGCCTGGAGTCCAGTTAATTTCCCCATAACTAGGAAACGCCTCCCATTTAAAGATTTGAAGGGTTTTTACCAGGAAAAATACGCTTCGCTAAACCGTTAAATTACAATCAGTGTAAGAGAAAGCGGTAAGTCTGGGCGTTCGTGGACAGCGTGGAAGTGATCATACATGAGAAAGAGTATTCACATAACAGTTGTTCATCCTTTGATCAGCTAATTAAAGATGCATAGTTCTTGTAAATGCAGCACTGGACTGGCATTTCAAAATGTCGCCATGGGTTTATCCACAGTGTGAACTTTAAGGAGATTTTAATGCAAGAATGCCCAGTTCCAGTCCTTCAAAAAGATAGTGATTGCATAATAAGGGGAATAGAAAGCAAGAGTGATTCTATTCCAGAATAAGCTACAGTCGCACTCCTCAGTCGCTGCATTACGGGCGAATCCAGAACGAATCCGTTTCTCTTCATCGCAAGTCACCGCCGCCCACAGTGAACGCACCATCGTCGTTACATCATTTGAACTTTTCAAACTTCCGCTCTCAAACTTGTTTGCAGCCGCAAATGTCACGTCACTTACATTTCGGCAGCAAACGAGAAAAACAAAGCGCCAAACGACGAGCGCGGAGACGGCAGACGCATCGAGCATTTACGAGTCGTCGCGTTTAAGATCGCTGCTTGTTTGAGGTAAACCGGAAAGAAGAGGGAGCGGCAACGCTGGGATGTGATGCACAATGCCGCGCGTATAAAAACAGATCGTTAAACGTGTTACAGTCTTTGAACCCAAACTTCCCCGGCTGCATCCAGGCAAACGGTGTTTAACCCGGGATGATGCGTCGCCCGCTGTGAGGACCAGATGTCAGCGATTTCACGAGAAGGGCAAAAAATGGAAAGTTTGAAGTTTGAAGCCGTGCTGGTGGATCACTGTTTTGGTCCCGACTGAACTACTGGAGGTCCTGCCATGATTATTATAATTTTTTGACATAATGATATTTATGGTCAGCAGGAAATTAATCGCGCAATTTATCCCGTGGAATATCTTCTTTACATATTTCCACCACATTGTCGTCGGCATCATTCGTGCTCGCGGCTAACGCTACTTACCGAATGATCAAATAAATCAGCATGTCGGCTCGGTCCTTTTGAACATGTCGGCATGCCGATGTTGGCGTTTAGCTCAAATCCCAGCTGTGCCATGATTGCATGGCGGCAGAATCGGATGCTGCATTATGGAGTCAGACGGACGGCAGAACGACAGGATGGCTTCACGTATGATTACATGGGTTGTGATGGTGATGACATAGAATATATATATATATATTTTTACGTCTATTAATTAATAAAACTATTCTAGTAATGCACGTAGCTATAAAATGCAACTTTTAATAAGTATTCCATTGTATAGTTATTAAACCTTCTCCTTGAACAAGTTTTATTGATATAAGTATTTACCTTTGGACGGCAATGGCGTTTACTGTTACCGTTGGCGGGTTATATGAAGAAAATCAAATATTATAATAATAACTCAATTTCAAAATTGGGATGTTTTATGCTGCCTTCACACCGAAAGTGGTGCAAAGTTTTCCCGAGAGTATAGATCCCATGCAACGTCAATGTACCGAACGCGGCATTCGGGTTGATGCATTTTGACATTTTGTAACGCAGCCTTTAAAACCAGGAGAAGACGACACTTCAGCGAGACATTTTACATCAAAAATCGAAGACCGTATTTTGCATCATCTAGTATCGATATAATATAGATATACTGCCCGGCACTATCTGCTGGACCCACCTAACTCTACCCTCCTGCTCTCATTCACGATCATAATATCCGGTTTGCCGTCGCCACGCCACCTGATTCCATGTGAATGCTGCATTTGTCCATTTTCCTGCTGCACCCTTTGACCTTTTAAAACATAAAAAAAACAAAACAATCAGGTCATTTCAGGGAAATGCATTCCGTTATATTTTCTTTTCAGCATTTCTGTGAGTTTTCGTATACAGTCAACTCTGCTTCAAACAAATGTAGACTAATCAACGACGACAGAAAATATCTGGTCCAGCTCTGCTTCACACGGGACCGGCACGCTGCTCTCAGAACAGCCAGGACAAAGCAATCACATCGCGCTATTGATTGTGTGATTGTAATATTAGCCTTGTCGACAGCTGCACTCGCCATGCCTTAACCAGCAGGTGGTCAATACAGCACATCATTGCAGGCTGATTGAATATGTTTATTGAATTTCTGGCCAGGCAGGCAGCCGGATGTCTGATTACCTCAACTATTACCACAAAGCATTGCCATGAGGTTAAGTTGGTAAATGGTTTGTCCGACAAACTGTGGCACCAGCAGAAATAGAAATGTGGGAGCTGTGGTGGTGTTGATGTTGTGCTTCCTGTGGCTTTGATCCTTTCTTTGCAGCGTAATGAATCTCTCTCACGTCACTTGTATCACGAATATCTCCTCCAGATGATTCACCGCCACAGATCAAACTTTCTCTCTGTGCTCTCTCAAGCAAGACCGGCTCCCTTTTAAGAGATTCTTCACACAGAAGAGAGGCTGACAATAAAAAAAAGGCAGATATTCATGCGCCGGCATCGCATTTTCTCAAAAGATTAAAGCTTTCCTCCCCTCTATCTCTCTTTTCATCAATACCGAAAAACACTGTGACGGCAAAAGCCCATTTTCTCCTGCACTCCCAAATGCCTCCGCAGTGCAACGGGGAGGTTGTCATGTGTAATAAATAGCCCTGAGGTAATTAGAAACACGCTGCTCTTCCAGGAGAAAAACAAGATTGTGAAAAAGTGATGATGAATAAATAGAAAAGGAAAAAAAACTAAACAGAAATGGATGACTGAGGGATGCGCCCGGCTGGCTCCGAAACAGTTGCCGGGGCTGCACTGTTGATGCTCTCTGCTGCTTGGCAGAGGACGCAGGGGGCTTTTGCCAATTCATTAACCTGTGAGGTAAGGAGGCTTCACACCGTCTCCAGCAGGGCTCCAAACACCGCCCACTTGTCTTGTCACTTCTCAGCTGATGGTGTGTTTCTGAATGTTTACGTGTGTGTGTGTTAATGTCTGACATCTGTGTTTGAGGCTCAGGGACTGAAAGAGACTGCAATATGAGAGGATGTAGTTCAGTTTAATTGAGCACAGCGATGCCTTTTTACCCTCTCTACGAGAACATACATTGTTTACACTACACAGTGAACCACCAGATCCTTATCTCCTCCCTGCAGGACCTGGGTATTAAGATAAGATAAGATAAGATAATATTAGATATTCCTTTATTAGTCCCACAGTGGGGACATTTCATGATCACAGCAGCGGGTGCACATTAGAGCATTAATACAAATAAAAACTAGAACGGGCACACGGTAGAGCGCATACCTTCGCATATCACAAGATTGGGCATTGAATTATGAGCATGTTGGCATTAGTTGCATGCCAATTGGATAAAAATTGACCGTGCTATGGTAAAAAGAAGATGTTGACCTATCCATGACCTTGACCTTGACCTTTGACCCGATTTATCCCAAAATCTAATCAAATGGTCCCCCGGATAATAACCAATCATCCCACCAAATTTCATGCGATTCGGTTTAAATTTTTTTTTGTTATGCGAATAACACGCATACAAATAAATAAATATATAAATACACGCCGATAACCCATAACCTTCCGCATTTTCAATGCGAAGGTAAATACAAATATAACACAATAACAATACTAAATACTAATGCTAAAATACTAAATTTACAGAGGAAACAATATATACAAAATATATAAACAAGGCAGTGACCAAAGTGAGTTTCCAGCAGGTTAAAGTGTCCAGGAAAATAAAGTGCTGAGTGTGCCAAGATCTCCAGCGATCTCAATAATAATAATAAATATTAAATGTTCTTGTTGTTCCGAGTTTTGGGATAAAAGAGTCAGTGAAATTATATGTAATGTAATCATATAATGCACATGTGTATTTGCTCCCGACATTTAGAGGGCATTGGAGTTGGAGTCTGGACACCCTCCTCTGGCACCGTTGGGTCCGATGCCAGGGAAAGAATTTGGGTGGAGGGTTTGCATCCTCAGGTTTTGTCAGGTTTGGGCTACTGAAACATTTCATTCAAATTGCAATACGTCTTATATTTACAATGGATCCAAGGACATGTGATGTGAAAGGTTTTGCAAGTATTTAAAGTTCGTCGATCTCCGTAGTTCCCTTTCAGCTCAGTCGGGCGTTTTGATCTCTTTTCAGCTCATTGATTTTGGTTCTCCGGGCCACAACTTTACTCTTCTGGTTCACTTTGACTCCTCATCAGCATCGTTCTCCAACGCAGCGAGTACAGTGGATTACTTAGTGGCTAAAATGCCAGATATTTCCCACAGGAGCTTTTGGAAACCTAGACAGGCGTTGCTAAACCTTTCCCCACGGAGCTACAGAAAGGTGCGACTCCATCTATCGTTATTCCGGGTCATTGGCAGGCTTCTGGCCGCAGGCTGTGAATCAGACTATTGGAAACAAAACCAGAGCTACAAGAAGAGTGACTATCGGTCTTCCATTTGTTACAAGGGCAGATTCACAACTCCAGAGACAGATATAACTTCGCCATGCCACTGTTCCCAAATACATGATGTAATGCAGCTTTAAAAATAGGGAAACATTGTGATTTTAGTCAACACATACTTCAAGTCAATGTTGACTTCTTGAACCCGAGAACATGATCTTCCCTACTTTAAGTGCTTTGAGTTTATCTCGTGGTAGTTGCCAGAGGTGGAAACTGAAGGAAAAAACAATGATCGATGTTGACTACACATTTTATTTCTGCTTCTGCTCTTGTGTCATTTCTAGAATCCCAATTTCACCAGTTTAAATGGCACAAAAAACATTGGTTTGAATACATCACCGCCTCCTACCCGCTGCTCTGAGCCGCCCCGTCGTTAAACGGATTGATCCCACCTCACTTAAATGCGGCATACGCTGCAGCCACATTGACAAGGAGAAGGGGCTTAGTCATCACTGGATGTGACATGGATGGGAAATGAAAGACGCAGACACTAATAGACAAATCAATATTCACCATTTTGAATGTGGCATCAGGCTCCCTGGGCCAAAGATGGCGGATTTGATCTGATAACAATCCCAGTCATGAGACCCTGGCATCTGCAACTTGGTGCAACCTTTGTTTGTGAGTTTTTCTGCATTCCAATGTTTGTGTGATGAGAGCGAAGGAGGCAACCGCAGACGTGTTGGATGGATGTCATCTTCGCACCCTGTGATGCTGCACATTTGCATCCTGTGTGTCTGAGTCACGTGTGTGCGTGTGTGTGTGTGCGTCTGCTGCCAACGATCACATGAAAACACAAGTGTGTCTTTTTTTAAATAACACCCGTTGAACAAGTTTGTTCTTAGAAAACCAAATGTTGTATTGGATGTCTTTAAGACTATCAGTGTTTAGCCCAGGGCAGGAAATGTACATATTTTTTTGTGAAATCCAGGAAAAAAAAAAAAATTGGGGGCACTTTTTGAAACTTGTGAAATAACATCTAACCTTTGTTCAAAAATAACAAATATACTTATTTAGGCTTGCAGTATATGAGCAATTGTCATATAAATGGCAATAATATGACTTTTAGGCAATAGTATACAGATTCAAAGTGGTTTTTTTTAACAAAAAACAAACAGAAAACAGAAATCAGACAATCATATTAAATTGTATTTTTATTTCTTTGTGGTTATTCATTGTACTATTAACAATAATAACTTTTTTATTATTATTTTTAAATCATTAAAAATGATATTTATTGATTTTGTGTCTGTGTACCTACCTAGTACAGGGAATACAGACAAAACAAAGAACCAAACGCTATTAAAGTATCCTAATTATTAGAGGAAATGCCCCTCTCCTACTGATATCAGGGGCAACATTATATTTCTTTGCCCTTGTGTATTTCCGACGCTGGTGCAGCCTGTGCTCATGAATAATTTCCTCAACATTAGAACAATCTGCAGCTCTTCATTTGTTTCCAATGCCCACGCTCCGTGTCAATGCAGGAGGAAGCACCCGAGCTCAGACGTTTGGGGACCGGTAAGAATACTGAATACCACGCAAACATCGACATAGAATGTAAAAGAATAATGACATCGGAGGGAGCCACGGTGTTGTCAACATCTCTAATATCAACGCTCTTGTTTTATCAACAGATAACGCATACTGAACCATTTTTTGACTCTTTTTAAATGCATGTTGTTAGGTTACATTTTTACCTTCGCATTGAAAATGCGGAAGGTTATGTTTTGATCGCCGTGTATTTATTTATTTATCTATTTGTATGCGTGTTACTCGCATAATTAAAAAAGTATTAAACCGAATCGCATGAAATTTGGTGGGATGATTGGTTATTATCCGGGGACCATTTGACTAGATTTTGGGATCGATCTGGTCAAAGGTCAAGGTCAAGGTCATGAAAAGGTCAAACTCTTCTTTTTACCATAGCACGGTAAATGTTTATCCAATTGGCATGCAACTAATGCCAAAATGTTCATAATTCAATGCCCAATATTGTGATATGCGAAGGTATGCGCTCTACCGAGTGTCCGTTCTAGTTTAACATATTTTTTTCTTTTTCCACTGTTCCAGGCATTATCTTCCATTTTTCTCTGCTGGTATGAAAATCAACTCTTGTCTATCACAATGAATATCAAGTCTATGTATGCATACGTGTGCATGTTCAGTGTCTGTGTTTGCCTGTTAGGTGACAGTCGTCTTCTGTAAAGCAGCATAACAGAACTGAGCGTGACTCCACGTGGAAAGCCTCTCAGGTTGCAGGAGGATGTCGATAGCGGATCGCTACTTAGCTCCTCTTCCGAGAGATGACCAGTCAGCAGGCCAGGAATCTGAGACTGACTTGGTTTTACACAGTCGTCACATCAGAGGTATTTATCTTTACGAGC
Source organism: Pseudoliparis swirei (assembly GCF_029220125.1). NCBI lineage: Eukaryota > Metazoa > Chordata > Actinopteri > Perciformes > Liparidae > Pseudoliparis > Pseudoliparis swirei. The sequence goes on along the minus strand of NC_079405.1, from coordinate 7,556,105 downwards.
GTATTAATGTGACTCTTAAAACCTTGAAAGCAATCTGGGGGCAATTGACAGCTGCAAACTTGGGCTTTATCCAGGGAAAGATTGCCTAGCGTTAAATTAAAGGTTTAGTTCGCCATTCATGGAAAGATGCTCAGTCGCTTCTTTTCAGAACGTGAGGCGAGAAGATTAATAACGTCTCATAACTGTGAGGTAAATATCAAGGTACAGCCAGGAGGTGGTTAGCTTAGCTAAGCATGAGGGAGATAGCCCGCCTAGCACCGCCGCTAAACACATTACATCTTGTTTGTTCTTCAGACTATTTCTGAGGTGAGGACAGTGACTTCCTGTCGCCGTGAGGTCGCCGAGCATTACTGCCAAGAAGTAAACCGTTACATAATCACGCTCATGTAGTTTTGTCTTTTTGACATCGAAACATCGTCTACAATAAATGGGGCAACCCCCCAGGGCAGTCGATTATCTTGTTTTCCCTTTTTAACTCTTTAGCTTCCTTTCTAAATTGATCACTCACTGGTCATATTTGTAAATGATGTAACATCAATGACTTCTGCATCGTGTTTACACATTTTTTAAAAGACAATTTCTGTAGTTTTAAGCTAAAATCCGAACAAATTACACCTTTTTAACAATATAAAACAACTACAAACATTCATCTACATTCATGGTGAATGTCAATTGTTTGTAGTTCATAAAATCTATTGAAGTTGATGCTTTTCTAAATTATCGGTAATATGTTTTCTCATTTCTTGTTTTCTCTCTCTGAATCCCTTCCTCTTTCATGGGTTTACTGATTCAGTGAAGTTTTGATTTATTATTCAGATGATATTAGAGCATAAATGCACAATGTTTATCTGCCAGTCTTACCGGAGAAAAGGGATTGCATGTTGTTTTACATGTGAATTAAATGTAGGAGACAACAAGAGAGAAATACTGGAGGTGAAGATACTTTGATTAGATTTGAGAGGAGCGGAATGTGAAATCTGATAAAGAACAGGACAATATACACATTTGCAAAAACAATTTCGAATGAATTTCACATGTTCCTTGAATATCTCGTTCTTCAAAGAGAGTAAATCTGGACTGGGGTTTCTACGTAGTGTTTTTACATTAGAGGGAAGACATCTCGGGAGCCTATTTTACATTCATGTCGGCTGATTATTCACTCGATCCACGCTAATGCTTCGACGTGTTTTAGCTTTTCTTGAAATATATATATTTTTAAAAGGCGAAAAGGTGTTTCTTATCTGCACCTCTTGCTGCAGAAACAGTACCGCCCAGAAAAGAGGCTTATTCTGAGAGAGAGAGAGGATACAACAGGAGAAAAATAGATAAGGGGAGAGGAAAAGGAAATGAGAAAGGAGGTGAAAAAGGCTTTTGAGGCAGCTGTCGGCAACGTGTCAAACTGCTCTCCAGATTCATCTGTACACACAAGAGGGCGAAGAAGTAGCCAGCTACAGTATTACACCTCCTATATGTTGTTTCTATGGACATAAATTGTAAATTTCAATGGCCACTCTTCTTTAAAAACAACCTGTTCTAATGTGCAACCAGTAAAAAAAGAAACAAGCTCCTGGATCAACTGAAGGTTTAAGCATCTGTTAGCAGTGAGAGTGTGTGTGTGTGTGTGTGTGTGTGGTTTCCTAGCGCGCTGCGGTGCATATGCTCACACCTCTGAGATTATGCTTCGCAAGTTTATACAATCCACTTAGCATATAGGCTGTAAAACAGCATTAACATGCACAGTCACATGCCAAATAAATTCTAGGTGGGGAAAAAAAAGTGGTGAAACTGCGACGGATGTTTCAGTCACACGATGGAGGGATGACGAAAGAGAAACCGAAAAAAAACAAAGCCAGGGCTCTGGTTTTTTTTTCATGATGGTTACAAACATAACAGTTTTGTGAGTGAGGTTGCTATTTTGGCTTGAATCCACAAGTCTTGATCTGAGATATTTTGTCTTCCCGAAAAATACATTTGATATTCGTCATGCATGATTATGCGGAGGTCCTCCAGTATAAATAGAAGGAACTGATTTCCTTCCGCGAAGCGTCTCGTTAAAATTCCAGGACGATGATGGTTGTCATGTTCATCGCCCCCTCAGATGACACCACCAGAGCAACGTCAATCATCGGGGCGATTTGAAAAACACATGTATAAATAAGCCTCCATTGACTTTCCATCAGCTCCGATCAGCTGTCATCACTCTGCTGTGAAACCGTCGGCGCTTCCCGTCACTTTACGCTCAACTTCTGCTGTTCCTGCCACATGAGTTATCTTCCTCAAGAGAAAGTCATTCACGAGTCACGATGATGACGAGTCATTCATCAAATTATTATCTCAACATGGCCCAAGCTCCGTGTGGAGATTCCAACGTTTGGACGTGTGTGTCCGTCTACAGCCAATCTGCTACTACTGGACCCAGACGCCGGATGTTTTCTGTGCTCATTTATAACTGTATGCTCACGGACCTCGTCACAGTGAGAAATACAGTAATAAAGAAGACTAGAAGATAGCGATTGAGGCTATAAACTGTTGTGTTTATGTTTACTGAGGTAATACATGAAGTGTGAAATAGGGTCATAACACTTGTTTTTGCAACCGGAGGAGTCGCCCCTTGATGGCCATTTGAAAAAATGCAAGTTACGGGCACTTCTGCATTGGCTTCAGAACTAATAGTTGAGAGGTACTGTGTGTACTGTTCGTTTAACCCCGCTCCACTGAGTTGTTACGCCAATCTCCATAGATCTCCATGTTGAGATTCTCAGCTTTATGGCACAAATAAACATGGTTTAAGCTTGATAGAAAGACATGGTTTAGGTTTATTTCACCTGTATTGGGAGAGTGAATTTGTATTTTTCTGGCTTAAAATTATGCATTATTAAGGGGATGGCTGCTTTGATTGACAGGTCGATGCTGCCTGAGATCAGTCGCTCTGCTACGTAAGCCTGGCCCTCTTCAGCTCCACCAACCTCTTTCCCCATTTCTGGATTAGCTGCGAGTTATGCTGGCTCATGACTGCCAAGATGGCGGCAGCTGGAGCCACCCACTTTGAGCTTCACAAAGTCTCTTTTCCATGTCGAGAAATCCAAGGCTTTACGAACCCGCAGTGCCTAGTTACGGTTGCTAAAGTATGATTGGACAATCACTCTTTGCGAGACGGGTTCAGAAAATGGTTACTTTGTCGTAGTTTGGATCCAGCGTTGGCGATAAATTGTGCATTGGACTAGTATTAACATCCCTCCTCCCAGCATGTAGACAAGTGTACACTGACCTGAGGGCTCCCTGTTACTGGTAACTTAACGAGCACAGCTGTTGCTACATGTGCACTGCACGCCATTGGCTTCAGGCTTCCAGAGAGATGCCGGCCCAGATGCCATTTTCAACTGGCACAGTCTACATATATATATATATATATATATATATATATATATATATATATATTATTATATATATATTATATTTATATATATATATATATATACATTATATATATTTATATATATATCGAGGTGCATATATTTATATCTTTTTCCGTTTGTTTACTTGTTTGATATATTCATTCTACAGCTCAAGGTCACTTTACTGATACTGTTCTCACATTGTTAATCGCTTTAGTTTCTACAGTTATTGGCTTTTAAATGTGGCTCTGGTGGCTGCCCATGGGAATTGTGGGTAATTTAGGGCTATGTAAAGAATTCTCATAACACATTCATAAAACAAGTAACTTGCACAGAGATTTATGAGCTGGGCCACACACTAAATCGAATTTGTTCCCGCCACAGTTGCCACTGTAGTGCTGTTTGGGTGTTTTTACAGGCAAAATAAGATTATTTTGTCTTTTTATTATTTTTGAACGTCGAGCGCTGATCAATACTGCGCGAGGAGCAGCAAAGAAATCTCTCGTCCTTCGTCAATAAACACGTCATACCCCTCTCAGCCACTATGGGTCGTTGGCGCTGTTTTGACATTTCGGCTGCAGGCGGTTTATAGGTTGAGCAGATTTCTACTGATTTGTGTTAATGACGGTCATTTTTCAAGATGGATGTATCTGCTTCTTATTTTCTCCTTTAATTAATTGAATGTTTGTTCAAGAAAATACAGTAAATGCCATCACTATTACCAGATTAAAGTAACAACTTCACAATTCTTGTTTTGTTCGTCCAATAGTACAACATAAACAAATGTATATATATATATATATTTATAATAACAATATTTAAAAATCATTAAAATTAGAAAAAAAGAAGAGGGTCACATGATGCAAAAAAGGTTGGAGCGCCGGACTGGAGCTCCTGGACTCAACACTTAATTTAACATTTCAGGTATAGATTAACATTAATAAAAACAAGTCGCACAAAGAGGTAATGTCACTGCATGATATTTGGGGGAAAACAACTGAAAAAAAAGAACTGGACGGTCCAGAGTTCGAAAAACTCACTCCGAAAAAGAGACCAGCGCCCTCGCCAACATGGCTGAAGGCGCGCAGATTGACGGCATGCTGGAGAAGATAAGTGACGCAGTATTTAAGAAACTCAGCTCCAGCCTGGATATAAAACTCGAACAAATAGCTAAATCGGTCAACTCGGTGTGTACAAGTGTATTCATAGGAACTTTGTAGTAGTTATTGTGTTTCACTGCCGACTGCATCCAAACAGGGCTAACTGTGTTATCTCTGATCAATAAAAAGCCAGACACACAACAACAAATAAATCAATTAAAGGATGTGAACATTTATTTAATACCGCCCAACCTTCTGCTCTCTCTTTCCGGCTCTCAGCTACAAAATCTGTGTGCAAACTGGATTGATTTAACTTTTCTCTCCCACTGAAAGCCATCTGTTGGGCCAATCAGGCCTCCCCTAATGCATGACCCAATCTGTGTTTAATCCGGGGCCTCGCATTAAAACAGAGCACACGTCGAAAGCGGCGCTTCTCCGCCGCCGCCAGCCGATCACGCGTTAATACCAAAAGTGCTTCGAGAGTAGTGGTTAGAGGAATTAGCGAGAGCAGTGAACAGATTGGAGGCAAAATGGACTCCTGAATTTTGTGTTAAATTGCCCCCTCCTCCCTAAACATATATGCGGGGCTCGTTCCTGGGGGTCTCGCTGGATCCGGGCAACACTAAGTGGAAAAGAGTGTCCAGTGTGGCTAAAAGGGATAGAGGGCGTATAAAACATTGTGCTTCGACGGCAGGGACCGTGTTCCCGCTGTCGGTGCGGCGTCAGGCAATATTGTCACGAGCGGCGGGTTATTAGATCATCACCGGAGCCCCCCCCCCCCCCCCCCCGACGTTGGCGCATTAAAACGCCGCTTTGAGTGACAGCTCAGCGGCAGCATTTCTCTCTGAGAGCATGTTGACAGATCACCCTCCGTGTTCCTCAGACGTCACGCTTCCATGTCACTTAGTCGTGTGTTTGTTCTCTGTTGATATGTTTTAATAAATGTGTTAGCGGTTGAATTTGGCTTTTTTTTCCTGTTGCCTCAACGCTGGTGGGACCGACAAGTCTCAACGCTGTGATAAAACCACATTCCAGATGTTTTTTCGGGGACCACAACCCCATGTCTGGATTACCTATGCATGTGCCCCTGATGGTTTTAGAGCATCATTCATGTCAACAACTCCAGGTTTCCCAGAATATATTTTTACGGCCGCTTGTAACGCCGGTGATCGCCGAGACGTGTTTTATGAAACAGAAACTCTCGGTGCCGCGAGGGGAGCGTTCAAGCGGAAGCGACTGGAGGATTCCTCACATTTCTGGGTCAGATATTGCCCATAAATCTCTCTTATCGAACGTGTCACGTCCGCCTCACCTCGCCCGAGTCATCGTTCCAAAAAAAAAAGAAGACAAAAGTGAGCGAGCGCGGAGAAAAGAAAAGCATCGTCTAGACACGCGTTTCGAAGGTAATGGAGACTCTCCGTCCTTGATCTCGTGATTGCATTTTTATTTACAGAATAAAGCACAAAGCAGAGGAAAATCCTTCGGAGTGTCCGAGTGAAACTGATAACACAGCACATATAACATCCACCTGACGTTAGGCAGAACGCCATTATAATATGTGCTGCGCTGTCGTTTCGGGGCCAAACGCAATGAAAGCAGTTTTCAACCTCGAGGCCCGGAGCTCTTCTCGCAGGCTGGCAGCTGTACGCTCCACCACCAATTATTCCAGCACAGTGTCAAGGCTGCATACTTGTCACATGTTGAGCACCTGACCTCAATCGCGTCCGTTCGCGAGGAACGAACAACACTTCACTTCATAACATTAATCATCATCACTTTAATGCTGGGGTGTTGTAATTGTCTGGTCTCCGTCTGATTGGCACTCGAGGTTTTTAAGTAAATGTCCTTTTCGTTAAAGCGGTGTCGGAGCCTGTCCGCGCGGCAGGATTAGACGGAGGCGGTGATAAGTGAGCCGGCAGGAGCTAATTAAGAGTTGCTTGTGCCTCCGAATGCAGTTTCATATATCAGTAATCCTGTATGACCTCGGCCTCCGGAGACCAGGGGGATTGTTGGCTAAGACACAGAAAGCTCACTTTATATATAGAATGATGCAATAGATTTCACTTTATCCATTAACAGATCATTTGACACTGTAATTAAAAACAGCTCGCGGTGATGAATTAATCAATCCCCCCCCCCCCGAGTGGGTTTGTAAGATAAGCTGACGACAGTTTCTCTCACACCGGAGAGAGGAGGAGGTTACAGGCGCAGTATTTAGATACTTTTGAAGAGGAAGCTGTCAACGAGTGCGATTCAAGCCGGTGATGCGGCTGAATGAAAAGGGCGCGGCAAAGTGAGAAAGAAATGAAAGGGGGAGAAGAAAGGAAGCAAGGAGACACACATCCGCGCTGCTTCTATCCACACACTCTACACGGCAGGTTGGCTTGTCTTTCACTTCAATGCTGCGCACGGTTCAGTTTGACTGTATTTGGTTGAGAGGCACCCACCGTCGGAGCGACTGGACACTATTAGCGCTCGCTATTGGAGGATGTAAGTGGCACAGGGAACAGTGGGAACATCTTCTATTCATCTTCCATTCCATGAAAGGGGCAGCATATGGAAATGGGAATGTACAGGGAGGCATCAACCACAGTTGCACATTTACTGTATTTCTTCTCGTGCCACCAACATAAAGGCACGCCTTGGCTTCACAAACCCGGGCGCCATCGGGGCGGTAACACACCGGCGTGCTCGGAGAGGAAGTCGTTATCGTTAAGTTGCGCGTGAACTGCAGGTTACTACTGGAGGGAAGTCTGTTCCGGAGACACAAACTCATCACAGCTCCTTCTGTTGCTCGGATACGTGATACAACCCAGACAGGTGTCTGATGACAAATGCGTTATTTCATCAGGTTGGTTCAGCATCTATATTTATATCATAGAAGAACCCTAACTGACATTTCCACATCAAAACTACTTGTGTTTTAAAATGTATTCATGACATGCCCGTGCTCATGGAAATCATGTTCAACTAATTTGCAATAAAGAAATGTTGGATGAATGCCGATGCTTCCCAGCTTCATGTTTCGATAATGTCATGTTGATGTTAGCGTGTTTGTGCTGCTGAATATATCGGTAAAATGTCAAGTCAGTTTTCCGTCGGTCAGTATTTCGTTGTGTTTTGGCGTGATTTGTGTACATTTGTGGCATGAATAATGATTTTATGGTTATGTTGAGGAAACTCAGAGATATGATAACGGTCTGGTTTAATCTGAAAAATATCAATTCGTTTTCGGTATATCATGAGGTGAAGCATTCATGCAATCAATAAATCAAATGATCTGACAATAAAAAAAGAAGAATAAAATCTGGTGGATTTCACTAGAGTGTAATAACTGTTCATCCGTTTCACTCCAACGCAGTGATTGGACGAGCCCGTCGACCTCTTTACCTGCGCTTATTGTGCTTGTCGCAAGCTGTGCCTTTCACAAGCTGCCGGTCTCACAGCTGTGAGTACCAACAACAGCCGAGTTTGTTCTTTATGTTCATTATTCACCGTTTTAGATCATTACGACCATTTTTTGGCGAAGTTGGTTTGGAAGGAGGCCTGAAGGGACGCTGAAACTTTCTCGCTAGATTTAGCGACTTCTGGAGCTCTAGTGCAGCTTCCATTGGAAAAGAGTTGGCAACACTGAGCTCACAGCGCGTATCATGTGCAATATGTGACATATTATTACTATCTGTCATTTAACACTGTATTCAAAACTGAACATGCTAGCACCTTTCTTGTACTCATTACCACCTTCTGTATAGTGTTTTTTCTATTATATTTTGGGGGTATTTTTTCATTCTTATTATAGTGTTATTTCTGAACTGTTGACTCGGAGAGCACTGTACTAGAGATCCAATGTGTCTAGACTGTTGGTCTCGGCACAAATGGCAAGGAAAAACCTTGAAACTTGAAGTTTGAAACTGGTACTGGTTTCTCCAATGTTACCAACTGAAGCGTTAAAGCTCATCCCAGACGTCCCCAGCATATTCCAGCTCCTCCTGGCGGGACGTTCCCAGGCCAAACGACATATGCAATCCCTCTGACGTCATCTGGGTTCACCCCGGGGATTCTTACCAGTTGGACGTTCCCTGAAATTCTCGAAAAAGTTGACCGCTACTGTTTTATTAAGAGGAATGCGGGTTTTGGAAAAAAGCACACGATTGTGTACTATAGTCAAAGTCAGTTTTATTTGTCAATTTTCCATATGTGCAAACATACAGAAGATCGAAATTGCGTTTCTCTTCTATCCAACATAAAGTGAATTGTGCAACATATAGACAACATAGAGTGCAAAAATAGTATAAAACATGTAAACATATAGACAACATAAATTGTGCTAGCAGCATTCAGACATGTGAGTCTGAAAGAGGACGGAGTGGGAGGATGGGGAGAGAGTTCAGCTTCCTGACCGCCTGGTGGATGAAGCTGTTGGACAGCCTGGCGGTGTGAGCCCGGAGGCTCCGGTATCTCCTCCCAGAGGGCAGGAGGCTCAAGAGACCGTGTGAGGGGTGGCAGGGGTCACTCACAATCGAGGTCGCTTTGCGGGTGAGGCGGGTGTTGTATATGTCCTGCAAGGATGGGAGGGGGGGGAGTGAGGCACCCATGATCCTTCCAGCTGCCTTCACTATGCGCTGCAGGGCGTTCCTGCTGTGGTCTGTGCAGCTTCCGCCCCACACAGTGATGCAGTTGGTCAGGATGCTCTCGATGGTGCCGCGGTAGAAGGTGCACATGATGGATGGGGGGCTCCCTGCTTTCCTCAGTTTCCGGAGGAAGTAGAGGCACCTCTGTGCTTTCTTTGCCAGCGATGTAGTGTTGGCTGTCCACGAGAGGTCCTCACTGATTTCCACCCCCAGGAATTTGGTGCTGCTGACCTGCTCACTCAGTGCGTTTACATGATGGTATAATTCGAATCTTGCTTTAGTCGGACTATGCTATCTTTTGGGGGATCTGCTGTTATCCCAATATACATGGCAGTGAGTAATTCGAATCATTGGCCGAAAGCATGTCACATCCGATACGATAGGTGGCCCTGTTTTCATTACAACTCGTGGTGATACAGCCATTTCCGCTTGACCTCTTCACCACCACCAACAACAACATTTCGAGAAAGATGGCGAACAGAGGCGGTGACTACATCCCTCTACTATTCTTCCATGGTGTTAATAGGAGTACAGCGAATGCAAATGGCGCTATTGGCTGAGTTGATAACGGAGAGAAGACGCCGTCAAGGTACGGAGAATTTAATTTATCGTCTCTTTCGACTTCCGGGTCACGACATGGGAGGGAGGGAGGGCGGAGGGATCTCGAGCATGCGCAAAGACGCAAAGTCCAGTTGCGAATCTAATTCAGAGTTACATGCCGCGAGTGAATTATCAACTGGATCGGACCGAGCTATCCAGGGGTGTTAATCGGACCGAAGTCGGACCGCACATAGTCCGACTAAGGTGTTTACATGAAACGGATAATTCGATTTCAGTCCGACTAAGCCAATAATTCGATTGCATGTAACCGCACTGAATGTCCGCACCGTTGATGGTCAGTGGTGGGTGATGGGTGTGGCCTTTCCGGAAGTCAACAACGATCTCTTTGGTCTTGCTGTTGTTGAGCAGGAGGTTGTTGACTCCGCACCACGTGGTCAGAAGGTTGACCTCCCTCCTGTAGAGGGTCTCGTCATCCTTGGTGATGAGACCTATCAATGTTGTGTCGTCTGCAAACTTGACCATGTGATTGGTGCTGTAGCTGGTTTTGCAGTCGTGAGTCAGCAAGGTGAAGAGCAGGGGACTGAGCACACAGCCCTGAGGGGCCCCTGTGCTGAGTGTGATGCTGCTCGAGGTGTTGTTGCCAACACGCACTGCTTGTGGCCTCTCACTCAGGAAGTCCAGCAGCCAGTTACACAGCGAGGTGTTGAGCCCCAGCTGGTCAAGTTTGCAGATTAGTTGTTGTGGGATGATTGTGTTGAATGCTGAGCTAAAGTCTATGAACAGCATTCTTACATAGGAGTCTTTTTAGTCCAGGTGGGTGAGGGCTGGGTGGAGAGCAGAGCAGATTGCATCCTCCGTGGACCGTTTGGCCCAGTATGCAAACTGGAAAGGGTCCAGAGTGGGGGGGAGAATGGATTTGATATGCGACATGACTAGTCGTTCAAAGCACTTCATGATTATGGGGTCAGTGCCACTGGACGATAGTCGTTGAAGCAGGACGGAGTGGATTTCTTTGGCACAGGTATGATGGTGGTTACCTTGAAGCATGATGGAACAACAGCTTGTCTCAGAGAAGTATTAAAGACATCCGTGAAGACGTCCTTAAGCTCCTCTGCGCAGTCCTTCAGCACACGACCAGGATGTTGTCTGGACCTGTTGCCTTGTGGTCGTTGTTGGACGAGAGAGTCCTCTTCACGCTGGCAGCAGACAGGCACAGAACCTGATCATGGGGATGTGGCGGAGTCTTGTGTGGACGAGTGCTGTTCTGTGCTTCAAACCGGGCAAAGAAGCTGTTGAGGTTGTTTAGCAGAGAGATGTTGCTGTCGCAGTTCTGTGGCGTGGGTTTATAGTCTGTGATGGTCTGAATGCCCCGCCACAGGCTGCGTGTGTCTCTGCTGTCTTTAAAGTGCCGGGTTATCTTTTTTGTGTAGGAATTTTTGCTTTCCTGATGCCGTGGGACAGGTTGGCTCTCGCTGTTTTCAGGTCCGTTTCGTCCCCAGCTCTGAAGACCCTATTTCTAGTCCTCAGCAGCCGATGGACTTCCCGTTAGCCACGGCTTCTGGTTAGCCAGTGGTGATGGTCTTTACATGGGTCACATCATCAATGCACTTGCTAATGTAAGAAGTAACAGTGTCTGTGTACTCCCAATGTCTGTGTGGTCGTTGTATGTGGCTGCCTGTTTAAACATTCCCCAGTCTGTTGAGTCAAAGCAGTCTTGGAGGCGAGGAGGCCCCTCTGGCCACACCGTACCTGCTTCAGAACCGGTCTGGAGGCTTTCACTCTGGGTCTGTATGCTGGCATTAGCATGACGGTGATGTGGTCAGAGAGACCTATGTGGGGGAGGGGGGAGGCCTTGTACGCTCCTTTGTGGGTTGTGTAGACCAGATCCAAAATGTTGTCTCCTCTTGTAGGGAAATCAACATGCTGGTGTAGTTTGGGAAGGACAGTCTTAAGGTTTGCATGGTTGAAATCTCCAGCAAAGATTGTGAAGCCGTCTGGGTGAGCCGTCTGTTGTTCGCTGATGGCCTGATACAGTTCACAAAGTGCCGCATTTCTATCACTGTTGTTGGAGGTCGGGGGGATGTAAACAGCGACTAGCAGAATCGCCGTAAATTCCCTCGGCAGATAAAAAGGACGGCACCTTACGATCATAAACTCCGCCAGTGGTGAGCAGTGTCTACATACCACGGCAGCGTCCCGGCACCATGCGTCCCAGATGTAAACACATACCCCCCCGCCGCGAGTTTTCCCTCCATCAGCGAGGGCTCTGTCCGCTCGGTAGCATGTTAGCTGCTCCAGTCTCACAGCAGAGTCGGGGATGTTGTCGTTTAGCCATGTTTCCGTGAAGATAAGCACACAGCAGTTCCTCACGTCTCGCTGCTCCGTCTGCAGCAGTCTAATGTGGTCCATTTTATTGTCCAAGGATCGCACATTAGCCATGATAATGGATGGTATGGCTGGACGAGTTGGCCTAGCCGCTAGCCTAGCTCGGGTTCCTCCACGCTTGCCCCTCTTCTGCTTCCTCTCACAACGCTTGCGGCGCCTCCTTTCTGGGGGAGGAGTGGCAGTCGAGTCCGGTGTGGTCGGTGTGGTCGTAGGCGGCGAGTAATCTGTGCTCATGAGTGTTTCCGCTTGTTCAGCGTCCAGAGTGCCGTGTAGTTTGGTCCTGCCGATGGTTAACAGAACCTGGCGACTATATTTGGGTTCCGACGTAGACAGACGAGGCGAAGACGAACAATTTTTACAAACCACTCTAATAGCGCCGTGACATCGCTAGATTTAGCGACTTCTGGAGCTCTAGTGCAGCTTCCATTGGAAAGGAGTTTGCAACACTGGGCTCACAGCGCTTATGTGCAATATGTAACATATTATTACTATCTGTCATTTAACACTGTATTTAAAACTGAACATGCTAGCACCTTTCTTGTTCTTGTACTCATTACCACCTTCTGTATAGTGTTTTTTCTATTATATTTTGTAATTTTGGGGGTATTTTTTCCTTCTTATTATCGTGTTATTTCTGAACTGTTGACTCAGAGCACTGTACTCGAGTTCCAATGTGTCTAGACTGTTGGTCTCGGCACAAATGGCAAGTAAAACCTTGAAACTTGACATTTGAAAATGGTACTGGTTTCTCCAATGTTACCAACTGAAGCGTTAAAGCTCATCCCAGACATCCCCAGCATATTCCAGCTCCTCCTGGCGGGACGTTCCCAGGAAATATATGCAATCCCTCTGACGTCATCTGGGTTCACCCCGGGGATTCTTACCAGTTGGACGTTCCCTGAAATAATCGAAAAAGTTGACCGCTACTGTTTTATTAAGAGGAATGCGGGTTTTGGAAAAAGCACACGATTGTGTACTATAATATTATACAGTGAAGGCAAATTCCACTTTCTATACTGCAATTTATGGATTTCGTTGAATCCTGTAATTATATGCAGCACAACATTTTCAAGGAGTCCCGGGAGGCTCGGGATCCTCACTGAATTGGCTGTAGGTGAAACAAATAAACAGTAAACTCTATTCTCACTCGCAATTGTCTGTGCGTTCGCCCGAAAAAATGCGGCCTCATTTATACTTTAAATTAGCTCCCATAAATAGGTTGAAGTGTGCCCGGAAAAACAAAAACACAAAGCTCCACCCGCTGGAGAGGCACAAAGGAGCAGCACAGAGCAACATCTTTTGAAGGGACTCGAAAAGGGAATTAAGCAGGCCTGTCAAAAATTAAACCGGCTGCGCTTTGAAAATGGATTCTTTTCGCTCTTCTCTTCATTCCTTCTCCCAAAATACACGAGGCTCTGCCGCGACACTGCAGTCCACACACTGCAGATCTCTCTGCCATGGAGGACAACCTCACACAGACTCTGGTAATCTGTTATTGTCTCACAAGGAAAACCCTTGATCAATGCGTTTTTTATCCAGAATTGAAAGACTTGAGCCTGTGGTAAACCAGTTCATATCATGTAAGTCCTAATCTTTTTGACCCTCTTTTAAAAAAAGTCTGCTTGGATTGTTTTGTTTAAACCAGACCCAGGATATTGTTAGCTTTTATTCGTCAGCTATAACTAATCGTCAGACCTTTTTAATATACATGACACTCGTCTATGTGAGCAAACAATCTAGCTGGAGAATGACGATGACGCGCAGATCCAACTGATTATCTTTCCAATATCTCTTTTTCATGCTTTTAAAATCTGTATATCTCTCTATTTGTGTGTGTAATTAAACTCGAGGCCAGGGATTGCTGTGGCACTAAACAGAGACTCAGCATACATCAGGTGGCTGTACTGAATACATTATTCATGCAGATTTTTTTTAAAGGTTCTCTTCATAAAGTTCAGAGCAAACATATTAATGAGGGATTGCCTCCACATGGCTCTCAACATGGCGGCGGCTGAGCCAGTGGCGAATATACAACGGGGCTAACGGCACAAACAGTACAACCAACGGAGCAACCAGTGTGGACCGGAACTGGAGCGTGGGCGCTACACTTCTGTGCTCGTACGACGGGTCGACCAACCTGCTCACGTGCGCTCACATGCAGTCACATGCACTCACATGTGCTCACATGCGCTCACATGCACTCACATGCACTCACATGCGCTCACATGCACTCACATGTGCTCACATGTGCTCTCATGCACTCTCATGCACTCACATGCACTCACATGCACTCACATGCGCTCACATGCACTCACATGCAGTCACATGCACTCTCATGCACTCACATGCACTCACATGCACTCACATGCACTCTCATGCGCTCACATGCACTCTCATGCACTCACATGTGCTCACATGCACTCTCATGCACTCACATGCACTCACATGCAGTCACATGCACTCACGTGCACTCACATGTGCTCACATGCACTCACATGCACTCACATGCACTCACATGCACTCACATGCACTCTCATGCGCTCACATGCACTCACATGCGCTCACATGCACTCACATGCGCTCACATGCACTCACATGTGCTCACATGCACTCACATGCTCTCACATGCGCTCACATGCACTCACATGCACTCACATGCACTCTCATGCAGTCACATGTGCTCACATGCACTCACATGCTCTCACATGCACTCACATGCGCTCACATGCACTCACATGCAGTCACATGCACTCACATATGCTCACATGTACTCTCATGCACTCACATGCATACATGAAGTGCCTTTTAAAACTAAACTAAGTCTAAGGCACATAGTATGGTCGTAACAATGAGTAATTCAACGTCATATCTATTGCATGTGAATTATTTCAATATCAAATGTCAGAAATATTATGAAATAATGATACAAACTGAGTTAGGCACTGGTTCAAAGTCTATATTCATAAGTCACGATTCAGTCATTTTTACTATGCAACACACACGGGTTGACTGTAGCTCTGTGGTGAACACGGTCTTCTTTCAATCAGAGGATCCGTGGTTCGATCCCCGGCTCCGCTGACCATGTCGATGTGTCCTTGGGCAAGACACTTAACCACAAATTGCTCCCATAGCCGTGCCCACGGTGTGTGAATGTTAGTAACTCCTGATGTAGCTCCTCCCATCAGTGTATGGTGGGTGTTAATAGGCAAATGATGACAAGTAACCCTTTTTAGACAGACAGGTTACTGTATGTTATTAAAACCTACATTTAAGTCCCCTATATGCACCATTTTGTATCAGTTTATAAACGTGTAATACATGTTTATAACACACTGAACAAGAATTTGTTTTAAATGTATCTTGATCAAGATGTGTTGCAGGATCTTAAATAAGAGGATCATATACCAAGAAGATTCACGAGTTTCTCTTTATTATATCGTTCATTATTTTACGTCATCACAAGCCTTTAATTATTGGCCAGTTTTTACTGTACTCTGCACAATCACCGTTACTAAAATAGAACCCCCAATAGACCCCAAAACAGAAATGTGTTTGTGCAGCAGTGTGTCAGGAGAAGCCTGTGCCGAGCTTTGTATGCAGTACAACTAAAGAACAAGCTTGTCTAAACATGTCAGAGGACTCCGACATCCAATTACAGCCGCTGCTCTCTCGGGGCGATATCGTTCGTAACAACGTTCACCAACTACTCTCGTGAAAAAAAAATGAATGCAAACATTCGGCAAATCCTCGCTCGATCGGCGAGGGCTCGCCCGTCGACGTCTAATCCCATCCGAAGGGTTCGTTCGTCTCCGCGGCGACGCTCCCGGCAGTCCGTGTGGAACTCTCACCAGCGGCTTAGAAGACGAATCAGTGGCCGCGGCCTGAAAACATGCATCGGAGCGCGTCTCGGCGCATTTCGGCTCGGTCGTCATCGACGTCAGTGAAAACCCCTCGTTGTACTTTACAGAACACGAAACATCCGTCCCAGCCGGAGCCTCCCCGTCCTGCACCGCCGTGATTGGCTCCGTTCAGCCCGGTGGCGTTGAGCCCAAATGCTGCCAGAGATGACCATTTTTGTTGTTCTTGTGCGGCTGCTCGCCCCTTGTTGTTGTTTATTTCTTCTGTCTGCATTTTGTCATCTGGCGTTTAGTTCTTCATGGGTGGCTCACATGCATGGACGGCGTCGTGTCCCAGGCCCAGATTGAGCACCCTTGTTCTCGTTCACGCTGCGTGACCGGGCTCCTCTTTACGCCCGCTCCTTCTTCGTTCCCACGCGTTTAATATTTATGAATGCATGCAAAGCGAATGGTCCGGGTACCCTGCCTCGCTCAAGTGTAAATAATGCATTTGGCACGAATTTGCAGACTTTGAAAGGTATTGACGGACCTTTGGGTGGTGGAGCCCAGACGAGTCCTGGAGCCCCGTGGACGCTGGCCCTCGGCCCGAGTTGTTGCCCTTTTAGAGTCTCTGGCACAGACTCTGCTGTCCTAAAGGGGGGCTAATGAGGTGCGGCACAGTAGATCCAAGTTATTCTTCTCGAAACTGCACTTATTATGATGCAGAACAGAGTCCAGCAGCGGCAGCATTGGGGACTCATTATTTAAGTGGTTCTATGGCTGGCTTGTTTCCTAGAAAGCTCTGCTGTGCCACGAGCTGGCCATGAACACGGCAGTGCGAGGGAATCTTTTCTCTGCGAACAACAAAATAAAGTTGTTGCTCCCGGCAGAGAACGATATAGTTATTTGTTAATCTTGATCTTGAATCAAGGCTGATTATATTCAGGCTTCAGGAGCCATCGCCACCCACTTTGCATGAATGCAGAGGACCACCCCCACTCTCTCTTCTCTCGTTTTACATTTCGTCTTCTTTGCATATTTAAGGTTGGAATCGGCCTATTTCCGACTCCGTATAGTAACTGCTGACGTGCAATGTGCGGCTCACTTCATAAAGTGGTAACATCGTGAAGCTGTCACTCTTCTGAGAGACGCATCTGTTAATGTCGGTGCAGAATGGAGGTCAGGATAAGTTTGGTCGCGGATCATCCTCGGGCTCATGGAGCTGCACTGACGTAGGTTTAGTTTCAGCGTTGGCAGGGAGTGGTAGGTTGGAATATGCCAAGATAAATCTGAGGTGTATGCTGTACTCTGCCTTTAAGGGTAAAAACAAAGGGATGGGTTACAAAAATATATGAAAAAAAGACCACAGTATGTTTTAAAGTAAATAAATATATCAGGAGGGGGAAAACAAATTTTAATCGGAAAGGTGAAGCCATGCTGAAGTGCCTTAAAGTTGCCTTCTCTCTACTGACCATCAGGGGGCGACTCATCCGGTTGCAAAAATAAACCTGATCTGATGGAAGTCTATGAGAAAATGACTTCTCACGACATTTATTACCTGTGAAAACATTGTGAAGATGAGTTCATGTTCTCAATCCCTATAGTTTCAAGTCTTCTTCACTCCAGCGTGGTATTTATTTCGTAAATGATGTTCCGATTTAAGTGGCTAGCTTGCGATTGACAGGTCGCTACCACGGCGTTGACCGGTCTGGGAGTTTTGTTCTTTTTGTCTTTAATACTTTCAGCGTGTTTTCAGTTCATGGAAATTAATTCGAACCTTTTCCTTGACCTTAAATATCCTCACCGTTTGATTTTACTTGGCTCCGCCCTCTCGCGTCACTTCTGATGTCAAAAATAGAGGACAAAGGCCAAAATGCTCAAGGCTTCAAAACTTTAGTCCGCGAACCAGTGAGTGACCTCGTGATACATGCGGCCTTCGACCCGGACCGATCATGCCTCGCTATCTTCCGCTCCGCTTGCCTAACAGAGGCTCCAAAAGGGACGTTTCGGAAATAAACTTCAGCGTTTAACCAGACAGCTAACGGCAACATGCGGCGAGTGCAGAGGGAGATGTTCCACCGACAGATCTGATATAACCAGAGCGTGATCTTCAAATTGTTACGGGTTCATCCAAATCTAATCCAACGTCTTTCCTCTTTCCCTCGCCATGTTTACGGCTTGTGCGACAACCTCATGGATGACGAGGTTGTCACACGAGGTGGTTGTGGTGAGATGTCTCACAAGCTGCATCGTTAGTCTTCCTCCACATAACATAACATAACATGTGATGAAGTAAGTGTCACACCCCAGTGCTTATTGTCATTCCCAAATGCCACATGCCAGCCGGGTCGAGTCATCATTAGGCTGATATCGTATAATCTGCGTGGCACATATGATTATAAGGATTGGGAGCATTTACTTCATCTGAATACATCTTTGTTAGATTTGCAAAGGCTGCATAGAATAGATACCAGCGCTATATGGCGGTGCTGATTGTTGCCACTTTAAGCCTTTGGCTGCACGTCATGCCTCGTTTTTTCCTTCCCCGTCTCATGCAGCACGCCCAGCTCTCTCTCTCTCTCTCTCTCTCTCTCGCTCTCATTTCCGGTTTGCCTCGGCACTGTCCACTGTCCAATAAAGGTGAAATTGACGTTACAATAACAAGAGGGCTGCAGGGAGCAATCAGGACTGAGGTACAATTCTGTTTAATGCGGAAGGAGGAAAACTCTTTGAGGCTCACCGGTAACTCGCACCAAAGAGATTGTCGGTCTGTTGGTTTAGTGCCGTCATTAGTCATTTTACTCGGGCTTCATTCTTAGTTCTTATCTGCTCAGTCAGTCGTCTTAATTGTATGAAGACCCGAGTGTTTATTCTAGAGTGACTTGTATTGCTTTAGAGCAGCAGAATAATGTTCTACTTCAGCAGACACATTGTTGGATGAAATGTGGAAATAAAGCTTGAAGATCCACTAAGCATTACTTTGATCTTATTTGAGCTTGTGCCCGGCTCGCGCATTCGGTTTATGTCAAAAATACTTTTCACGGCCTTGAATATGCATTTTAAGCATATTCAACCACTTGACAACAGAAGTGCTGAGGCGAAAATATCTTTTTGAAGATGACCGAAAAAAACTTGGCAAATCTGTCTCTGTGTTGAAAATAGTAATTTCTCAAAAGAAAATTCTGTGTGAGTGAGAGGTCAATGTAACCATGACAACATCCATCACCATAACGTGGTGTTTTGATTCTGACTGGGTTTTAGGTTTTGCATGTGATTATTTTTTTTAGCTATGTCAATATTTGTGAAAAAGATCCAAACTCATAGAAAGTTGCAAATTAGACTCAGACCTAGAAATTAAAACTATGATCTGAGTTATTCAATTCAATTCAATTCAGTTTATTTGTATAGCCCAATTTCACAAATTACAAATTTGTCTCGGAGTGCATTACAATCTGTACACATAGACATCCCTGCCCCAAAACCTCGCATCGGATCAGGAAAAACTCCCAAATAACCCTTCAGGGGGAAAAAAGGGAAGAAACCTTCAGGAGAGCAACAGAGGAGGATCCCTCCCCAGGATGGACAGAACAATAGATGTCATGTGTACAGAAGGACAGATTTAGAGTTTAAATACATTCAATGAATGTGACAGAGTGTATGAATAGTTCATAGTAGGCATATTCCACGATGGAGACCTCCACGATCCATCAGGCAGATGGCGGTAGAGAGGCGGAGTGGGCGGAGTCTCAACAGTGGGCGGAGTCTCAACAGGACAGTGGCGTAGTCAGGAGCAGGAATTCCACGACCCAGACCTCGATGATCCATCAGGCAGATAGGATCTATGCCGTCTCATAGGGTCCGATGACCCCATGAGACGTGAAGTCAAAAGGACTCCGGGGAGAAAGCAGAGTTAGTAACGTGTGATTGAGAGATGAAAATGTATCCCTAAGGAGAGAAAAAAGAGGAGATAGGTACTCAGTGCATCCTAAAACGTCCCCCGGCAGCTATAAGCCTATAGCAGCATATCAAGGGGCTGGACCAGGTGAACCTGATTCAGCCCTAACTATAAGCTCTGTCAAAGAGGAAAGTCTTCAGTCTACTCTTAAATGAGGTGACTGTGTCTGCCTCCCGGACTGAAATTGGAAGCTGGTTCCAGAAAAGAGGAGCTTGATAACTAAAGGCTCTGGCTCCCATTCTACTTTTTAAGACTCTTGGAACTACAAGTAGTCCCGCATTTAGTGAGCGTAGCTCTCTAGTGGGGCAATATGGTACTACAAGCTCCTTAAGATATGATGGTGCATCACCAATCAAGGCTTTGTAGGTTAAGAGAAGAATTTTAAAAGTGATTCTTGATTTTACTGGGAGCCAGTGCAGGGCAGCTAGTGCAGGAGTGATGTGATCTCTTTTCTTAGTTTTAGTGAGAACACGAGCTGCAGCATTCTGGATCAGTTATAGGAACAATATAGTACATCCAATATAAGGTCATGCAGTATAACAGCTGTAATCCTATAATACACATGGACAAATCAGTATGTTATTTTATTATTTATTATACAAACGTGTTCATCTATTAATGTTGAACTTGAAGATTCTTTGTTGATCTCAAAAATAGTAAATGTTTTGACAAGAAATTCTAAATTCATCATCGACTTATTAAATTATTTGTGCGCCCATCATCAGGTTTGCTCAACTGTCATGGAGAGAACTTTACAATACATACTCAATAAATAGATTTGTTGTGAATTCATTAACCATATTTCACATTAATATTTCACATAATAACTCTGATATGCTGTCACTCATACATGATCTTTTAAATGCATCACAATAAGACTTCTAGTTCTTGACAAACACATTTAAACTCTGTAAATATGCATACGACTACCTAACAGTGTTGAGAACCATTTAGTAATAGTTTATAAACCGTTTATAAATGCTGGATGGCGGAGTTTAAATACAAATGTATTATTTCCATCAACGCCATTCTGGAAACTTTAGTCTTTAAGGTGTTTAAAGAGGAAACAATCATGTGTAAATGGTAAATGGACCTTTACTTTTCTAATCTTCTGACCACTCAAAACGCTTTAACTTGTCAGAGTGTACTACCCTAGTAACCCTAACCCACCCCTGAACCTCCGTCAGGGTCATAGATAATCAATATGTAGCAGATCGGATTCAGATAATCAATATTATTCACCCAAGGAATGATAATATAATAAAACATGTTACTTCAGTGTGTTATAAACATGTATTACACGTTTATAAACTGATACAAAATGATAAATATAGGGGACTTAAATGTAGGTTTTGATAACATATGATATCCTGTCTGTCTAACAAGGGTTACTTGTCATCATTCGCCTATTCGCACCCAACATACACTGATGGGAGGAGCTACATCAGGAGTAACTAACACATCGTAGGCACGGCTACGGGAGCAATTTGAAAGAAGACCGTCTCACCACAGAGCCACAGTCGACCCTGTGTGTGTGTTGCATATTAAAAATGACTGAACGGTGACTTATGAATATAAATGTTACCGTACAGTATGCCATGTTTTCATTTCTCTCTTTTGAATTTTCATCCGGCCCTCATTGTGATGCTTGGATGGAGACGTATAGTGCGCCGACTGCAGTTCCGGCTTTAATTTGCATAGAATGTGACTGAAACAAAACAAAAAAAGAGAGTGTGCCCTTAAAGCAAGCGACCATCTTTTAAACCCACAGCTTCCTCCTATCGCCGTGCGGTGATGCAATAGGACAGCTATCTGATCCCTGCTGCGTCACAGGCTGTGAGGACACACGATGAGTCAGAAGCGAGCTGAACCAAGCTGAACCACGCTCGCGAGGGAGATAGAGAGATAGAGAGGGACAGCACCAGATAAAGGGACCGGCCAAGTGTGTCGGAGGACTGGAGCTCCACTGAGATGACCTCTGCCTCCGCACCCGAGGGGATGCTTTCCAACAGGTCTGAGCCTAATGTCGGCTTCTGGATTCAAGCGCCCCGGCCTCCTCTGCTCTGCCACTTCCAGAATAACACCACCGCATGCCCAGCGGGGGGGTTGAGTGCTGGAACACGGCCGCCGTCCTCCACCCCCTGCCCACTAAATTTTCACGCTGCTTTTTCAGAACTCCAACTTGGAAGTGTGCGAGTCACATACGGTTTGATTGCAGCGGGTTTTTGGACCAGAAGTAACCTTCAAAATCACGTTTTTTTTTTGTGTCCGGCAAAATTGGAAATGTGTTTCTCTCTCGCTCTTTCGCTATCTTTACAACACACACTTGTAACCACAAATTCCCCGGTCGGAAAAATAGACCGAATGGATGGCAATTTGTTCGCCAGATGTCTAGGAGCCATTGTTAAATAGTGCAGACTAATGGGTCTTCCAACAATGTTGCTGTTGTCCCTGGGAGCACAATGGGCCACGCTTTAATTGATTGGTTGAGAAGCACCACTGCGGGAATATGCTACACTATTTATGCCACTTAATATTGCCTGAATGGATGTACTTTGGAATACAAAATGCCACACTTTCTTGTCCCTACATATATTGTCGAGGGATTGGGTTTGGATTCCGAATAGTAGCAATAAAGCCAGAAGTTCAACAGAAAATATCACAACACGAGCGCCATTTCCAGTTTGTGTTCATGTTTATAAGCAACTGATTATGGTGAAATTGGTTATTGCGCTTTCCATATTGAAGATAGTGGAACACACACATAGAAGTGCTAAATTGATGCATTATTAATGCACCAACTCACAATGTACCACACATAAAATCATGCTTATTTAAAAAAATCTTCACTCCAAAGGGCAGTGACCCATGCAGAAATACTTTCCCCAAAGTCTTCCCATGTCTTCTGCACTCTTCTTCGAAGGCTTCAGTTCAGCAGCCTCCACCGAGATGAGAGGAGCTTGAGGATGAAAGCTCCCAAAGCTCTTCCAGCAGCTTGTAAAGCTCGTTGTGAGCGCACTCTGATAATTGAAGGCGATTCAGATTAGCGTCTATCAATATTTTCGATCAATTCAGAAGTTCTCTCAGGATTATTACGGCTTAATAAGACGAATAAGAGAGCTTTCATGAGGAAACCACTGATCTGAAAACATGGGTACGATTTAGAAAATGGCTGCCAGTAATATAATTATATTTGATTTGTAGTGAATAGCTAAAGAATGAAAAATTGCCTGATTTATGAATAATGAGATTGAGTTAATCAGATGGAATATATATGAGGTGTCACAGGCTTTCTATGATGCGTTCATCATCTCACTCCTCCGGTAAGAGTGAGATGTGTTGTCTGTCCTCTTTCTGACTTTTTACTGTGGTTGTGCCACAGGTTTGTTTTGAAGCTGTGTTCAATAAATAATCTGAGATGATTTATAAGAAGTAGGAATCTGCAAATTGGACACATTTTTTAAAATGTACTCTAGATTTTGGCGCAGAGAAAGAAAACACAAATGCACATTTTCCTTTAGCTTTTGCCTTCCTCGTGTAACGCTGTCATAAGGACATCCTGAAAACATCGAGCACTTGACTGCCAACCGCGCCATATGCTGCAGTGTTAATTGTGCATTTGATTACATGCCACGCACTCGTCCCTAAGAAGTTTATAATGTTGTCAGGCGACCCGCTGACTTACTGCTGTCGCTGACAGGCCGCCTGATGCTCACCTGTCACTCGCCGTGTGATTTCCCCCTCGCAGCCAGTCGCGTAATGTGCAAATCTTTTTTCCTGTTTTGAGTTATCGGTGGGATTGCTCGGGATTTGCGGGTACAAAAACACACTGGGGGCAATTTCTATCACTTTATGGAAATGTCCGCTCCCTCGATCCATTCATCTGGGGATTTAAGTGGCGCTCTCTCCCGCTCATCCTCTCATTACAGCCCTTCGGTGGAGCCGTGGTTCCAACGGCATTTTGAGATCGGCATCATCTCCGCCTCCAGGTCACTGGTGCATTTCTCCTCATTGTTATTATCGGGGGGGAAAACACTTTAAAACAAGGACATCCTGAACACGTGAGAGATATTCTCACACGCGGGAGAGAAGAAGTCCTGATTATCACTGGAACGCTTTTCATGTCACCCCTCCATTAAAAGAGGTGATCTCAGATCCAGAGAGCAGCAGTTCATCACAGACTCTCTCCGATCTATGCGTAATATGAGGTTGTTGTTATTGTGTCTTTAACACTCGTGTCGTCTACTTTAATTCAGACACTAAGAGCATGGTAGTTTCCTATAACTATCACAGCACTTTGAAGATGATGTCAAACAGAGCAGGTTTTAGGTCGGCACACTTCCACGTGTTGGATTCTACTGAGCTGAATTTAAGAGGACATGTTTGCAAACATTAGTGCAATAGAGGGCTCGATATAAAATAATTTGCTCTAAATATTGTACATCCCTCGAATAGCTGGACGTTTTGTAAACATATTTCCCAATTGACCTTTATTTATTACAAGGTCAATGAACTGGTTGAATACCTTAACTTTTGTATATTTACTTATCTTTCTGCATTGGCTGTAAGTTAAGTAATATATTCTTTAAAAAAGTGTATTAATAATGCTTCTGTATTTAAAAGAAAATTGGATTTTTACAGTTTTAATGGTTAAGCTTTTACTCTGATGGTTATTCATTCATTTATTAATTTAGTCTTTCTGATACTTTGCATTGTCGGCTCAAACATTTGACCCTTCGTACAATAAGAGCTGAAACAATGAGGCGATTATTTGATACAAACTTTTAATTGAAGCAAAAATGCAAACATCTCCCAAGTTATATCCACTTCATTTGTTTAGTTTTATCCCATTATATGAAATATATTTCATAGATTATGTCCAGTTGTTCACTCTTTTTCTCCACTGACCGAAGAAAGACTAAATAAATAAACCAGACAATAAGATGATTAACTAATAATGAAAAGAATCATTAGTTACTGTATTTATAACTTCATATATGCTATTATTACCTCATGGTGAGTTGTGTACATCTTCAGAGTAAAATGCTTTCAGACCTCTCGCCTGCTTCATTACCCTCGGAGGAAACAGTGTTATTGTGATTCAGTCATTATGGAAATATCGTGTGAAGCCAAACAGTTTTCAAACTTTATTCTACATTCAAATAGAGATTGCCAATTTCCAAACAATATTAAATAAATCAGGCTGAATATTGGCAAGGACGATGCACAAGACATCTACAATATTTCCATTTGACGGAGCTGATACAGAATAATGCCGTCAGACAATGAGATGAGTTTAACTACTACAAAGTATGGTTACGTTGGAGCTATTTATTTTGACATTTGTATTTAGTTTTATTGTGAAGTAATATTGATTAATCATTGCTTATTTAGGTTATATTTTGATATGTTAGAAGAGCTTTTTCTTATATGATAGTTTTAGTTTAGTTTAGTTTATTGTGATTGTTGTTTAAATATATTTAGTTTTAGGATTGGTTCTCTGATTGGGTAACACTGGGCAGCTGTGGTTGTATGTACGTGTGGTATAGCTTCAGGACCAGCATGCACCGGGGTGGCCTAATATTTTATTTACCAGCACACGGAAGGCAGTGTCAACATTTTGTTTGTTCTTTTTGTTTGTTTCGTAAATACATTATAAGAATAATGACATACGGAAATGGACATTTGGCTGTGTCAACTCCAAAACCCACGGTGCGTCAGTGGCCATTTAATTTATATTTTTATTTGATTTATTTGCACAAATGGCCACTACAGTTACGTCGATATGAATCAAGGCCAAAGATATTAAGTGACATATATAATGTAAATGATATGAAGTGTGAGTTTTCCAGCTGGACATCAAGTTACCGTGACGATGTGCTTCCTTTCAGCAGACTCCATGTTTTCCCTGCCAGTGTAATAACTGTGTATGTAACTGAGCGGAGGCTCGGCCCGGGGCGTGACTGCCGCTACACAACCAAGCGTGTGCCGTATTCAGAGAAGAGGTACACAACGCTAACGCCTGACATGAACCGCAAACATTGCTTTTGTTTTGCCCTCCAACCCCAGCAGACACCTGGAGCTTGTCCACTCTGTCACGTAACGGCTGTAAACACACTCCTCTTTCGTTGGAGCGCCATTTACCCCCTGCTGCGACTGCAGCTGCAAGGCAATGCAACGGGGGCTCGGGGAGAAGTTTGTTGCGTGAAAGATTGTGTGTGTGCACAGTTGCGTGTTGATTGTGTCTATCCTTTAGGCCGTAATCAAAGAGGTGGCTTTTCTCGAACAGGAATAGCAGGGTATCAATGTTGCTGGAGTTGCTATGCAACGCAAATGAAACGCAAGATGCGGCGTCAATTTAGTGCAGTGGCTCTCAAACTACTTCTGTCGCACCCCACTTCGGAGGGAGAAAGATGTTGGTGCCACCCCACCCCAAAAGAATTTGAACAAAATGGTCCATGCTGAATTATTATTGAAATGGCTACTTTTTGTGACTCGTCCATCTGTGCTTTTTCAAATAATATAATTAGTTTGCAATCGCTTTCAATTAAAGCAGATTGCTCCGTCAGATAAAAATAAGAACACACATTTTCAATCACTTTCTCACAATACAAATACAGTTCTATCTGTGCAGAAAATAACTAATGTTTGGCAAACAAAAGCTTATTGTGGCTGCAATGAACCTGTTTTGCACTGAATATCTTTTCAAGATAACAACAAAGTGCTGATAAAAAAGGTTTTATTAAAAGGTTCTGGTGAAAAAGCTCAAAAGGATTGTGGAAAACAAACAAGAATGTATTGATAAATAACTAAATTGCCAACATTAGATGTTACTTACCCAACGAAAAGAAACGTTAGGAGTTCAGCATGAAGTCTCGCGGTAAAGAGCCACCATAAAAGCCTCTTTATATCACTTCCATGTGGTTCAGTGCCGGGAGCCGATCGGGCCATTTTGTGATGAAGGTCGCTTGCCAAGAGCTTCCTCCATCTCTCTGTGCGTTCCAATGCCCACACTTCCAGACTCTTTAGGATGCCAGAAAAATATTTAGTATGTCCAAACACATAGTATATAAAAAGCTGTATGCCAACAACAGCAGGAAGTCCGACTGCATCCTGGATGCACACCAACATGCTCTTCTGGTTATGCTTACCCACAATCCTCTGCGCAAGGAGGGTCAAATATCAAGGTGCAATGTTATGACATCACAAGTGTATGCATACTGCATGGTACACATTCGGCGTTTCTCAATTCAAAGTACACGAGTACAGACTTGTGTTCTTTTGGAGTCTGGTCTTGGGAGTCCAGACTCCGGAGGACGGGAGGACGGTCTTTCTGCGATTGGAACAGCAGCTGACTTGATGACGTCACCACATCAGCTGTTCTCGCTTCTGAGTTTACTCTAATTATTCACTGTAAATTATTTTTTACAGTCAAATAAACAAAACATCCTAAAATGACATTCCGTGACTCAACAACAGTAGTATTTATAAAAAGTCATCTGTCAGTTGTTTATTTTCTCCTCCGCTATTGTTTCCGGTTGCTGGTGAAATGCATTCTGGGATAACTGCTGGCCAGAGTACGCACAAGTCTCCTCTGATGCATCCTCCGGAAAGTGGGAGGATCAAGTCACATCCGGGTGTTTTGACCGTGCTTTGCGAGAAGCGAACTTTGAATTGGAACATGTACTCGGGCTGCGACTGATGACGAGACACGAGTCACGAGGACACAAGTAGAGGAAAGTACGCACAAGTACGCTGATTGAGAAACGCCGATTGTTTGCGTTAAGTGGGCGTGTCTTCAATGTGATTGACAAGCCCTCTACTTCTCGACTACGAGGACAGACTGGAGGCTTCACTGAGTCCCTGTTGCCTCTTGAAGAGCATGGGGCATCACCGGGGGCCAGGGGTCTAGCATGCTCATCTCATTCGATATCCCTGCAACACAATACATAGACATCTTTGACATAACCGTTAACACTGTAACTTCATCCCACTCGGTTGATAAGGAGGTTGAAAACGCGGGAAGACCTTTCACATTGGACCTTTTTAAAACATTCTCTCACTGTGTTGATACAAAAAAGAAAAGTGATATTCACAGTTGGATCGGGTGTAATTAACACAAGAGTTGTACGGGTCGGAGACGTGATGCTGTGGAGAATCCTATGAAAGTAACATGTTATCCAAACTGCATATCCCACTAAATGCGCCTGAACACATCGCAAAATAGATTTACCCTGATCGGGCCATTTTGTGATGAGCCACCTGGTCTCAGCGCCACATCCATCAGGTGGAATAATTACCCTGTTAACCAACTCCAACAAGCCACCTGCACACCGCCAGACACAAGAGGGAAGCTGTGGCATAAGACGCTCGAGTAGATTTAAATCCTGTTTGGAATAAAACAGTCACAGACGAACCGCGAGACGTTTCATTCTCGGCAGCTCAAATTCCAATTATTTCTGGAGTTCAGCTGTCGGAGCAGGTTTATTAGTTTTCTCATTTTCTCGTTATCAATGACTGCAAATAAGTAAGTTCCGTGTTCACAGAAGCGGAAAATACTTAATGTGCGCCTGATATTTATTTTTCAAGGTAAACAGAAGGGAAAGATATAAAAAGTACGAAACTAAAAGTGAAGAAGTGCTCTATGAAATCGTCTCTTTGAAACAGAGCTGCGATGTAGTTCTACCAAAGTGAAAAACGATTCATTTTAATCTTTTATTAGCGGTAAGTATTTACTGCTTTGTTTGGTGTTTCAGGCGGTGTGTGTAGGTGTTGCACAAAACTACAGGGAGTTTTAGGGGAAATTAGTTTTCTAACTCTGTGGGAGTTAATTTAACAGGTTAGTCTCCAGAGAGCCACATCAGTTACTCTGGATGCTGCAGCGTGTTTCTCTTCACTAACGTAATCTTCTGAGAATGTGAGTCAGACGAGGCCCGGAGGCAACCACGACAGCCACTGTTACCATGCAGCTCATCACATTACATTTTAGAAGGTAAATGTATCAACAATGTGGTTTATATTCATTATTTCTTCCCAACATACATCTGGGTTATCT
The DNA here is from genome assembly GCF_029220125.1 of Pseudoliparis swirei. NCBI lineage: Eukaryota > Metazoa > Chordata > Actinopteri > Perciformes > Liparidae > Pseudoliparis > Pseudoliparis swirei. The sequence continues at coordinate 7,527,187 of NC_079405.1, read as the reverse complement.
TTGAGGCTTAATTCGTTGATTGCATTGCCTTCCTCTCATAACATTAGCAGTTACAATTCTTCTCTGCCTTTGTTGGCACAATGCTCCATGTCTAAGACGGTGGCCGCCAGCTTCTCATCACCAGATTGCACTCATAAACTTCCCAGGAATCCATCTGACGTCAGAAGACTCCGTTTTTTCTCGATTGACACCCTCGTCCACCTCAGGCTCCAACCCCGCTGCTCTCAAAGTTGGATTGGTTTCCGCGCCTGATCGGCTGTGGACAAGCGTCAGCATAAAAGTAGCTCTTTAAATATTCCCTGTGGTAATCTATCGTTGACGCGTCAGACACTTTGGGTATATTTGTCACAAACATCACGATAGCGTCAGCTGTCTGTATCGAATTAGAGCCTTTTCGCTAAGATCTCACCCAACTCTGGCTGTCGCGGCAACAAAAAACCATCACCCTCGTGTGCAAGCCTCTGCCAGATAAGCAAGAGTTGATCTCTTTTCATGAAGTCAAGCAGTTTACTAATGTGAGTGGCTGCACTGGAACAGAGTTCAAAGCTTTTCTCACGAGATCGGAGGCCAGTTCTGTCGGCGGTAAGATGAGCCGCTGATTGCATCGCCTGTTCCACTCGCTCCGCGGGCCTCTCGGATGGAGACAGAGCATTACCGGACAACAACAGCTCTCCGAAAGTACACGAAGATTACTGAACTGAGCACATTAAGACAGACCGCACAAACACACATTACTCACCTAGCAGGTAGCAGGAGGACGGCGAGTGGGAGGGAGTGAGACTACGAGAGTAAACAGACTTTATTTGTCCTATCTGTCTCCAGAACTAAATTGGTGTTATGAATTGCAGTGTGTTTATACACGGTTGCCAACTCACACTTTTGGCATGAGTCGCCGGCTCTCCGGCTTTGTCTCACTCTCTCACGCTGCTCAAACTAATCTCACGCCAGGAAGTCTTGCAAGGCACTCCATCTTAAACATAATATATAGTTATATTGGTGAAATTGGCTTTCTCTGCACACAAGATCGAGTCTTAGCAACAGGCTTTTATAGCCACATTTCAGCACCAGGGTGGGTCCATAAACATCACAAAGCTCAACACAACTAAAGACCTTTCCTTTGCAGCTTTGCCTCATTCACTTTGCTCCATGCCTCTTAATGTGCTTCGTGATGAGCTTTTACCAGTTTGGATTAATCTGACTCGCCAGTGATCACGAATTAAAAAGTACCACGGATCATATTTTCAGATTTACCACAGGGACTGGCCTTATGAAGGTAATGGGTTGGCTGCAGCTCATAGGGATGAGTGGTCGTCCCATAACCACAAGGTTGCCAGTTCGATCCCCGCTCTCCCCATAGTTGCATGTCAAAGTGTCCTTGAGTAAGACACTGATGTTGCTCCCTGGGCCGCCCACTGCTCTTTAATTACAAAGGATGGGTCAAAGGAAGAGAAGAATTTCCCAACGGGGATCAATAAAAGTGTAAATTTCTTTCTTTTCAAGGTAGAACAAACTGTAACGTCTGTTGAATTGAGGGACGGTGGTATTGAGAAAGTATTTAAGTCAATTATTTGACATTTGTCTTATTATGTGTGCCGCCGACAGCCGTGGCCAGATGCATTATGGGAAGATATCGGGAATAACGGGAAATTCGACAAATTTGGCACAGACATCGACTTGGAATAAAGTTATAACTGATTATAATGTAACAGTCAAAGGTCACAGTTACCTCACAGAAGACTTTTTTGGACTGAACTAAAAAAAGAATATGCTAATTAAGACAAATTCACACAAATGTGTATTTAGATAATAGGTTCAAGGTATAGGTTTTTTTAATTTGCCATTTGTGCCGAGACCAACAGTCCAGACACATTGGAATTGTTTAGTAGGGCTCTCCGAGTCAACAGAGGTACAAACACACTATAATAATAATAATTTAAGAAAAAATCTAAATATATATATATATAATATATAAAATAGGAAATTTTTGACGGTCATAAAGTAAACTTCTAGTTCTACTAGAACACCGGCTGATAGGCCACCGTTAAATAACCTGTAGTCTCGTAGAGCCAAACCTTTTCCGTCAAAAGTTTTTTTTTTTCTGAGATTTTTGGGATTTAATGGTTAAATTCAAAGTTCCACAGTATTTTCCGTATTATTATTGTACGCATGGATACTTTCACATATATGACTTGACCTCTCTACTCATCAGATAAATAACAAAATGTGGCAACTATAGCTATGTACTGTAGTTAGATAAACCTATCACTACACACAGACATGCATGTGAAGTACAATTGAATTTTGGGGCCTAATGCTTTAAAAAAAAAAATCTGAAAATAGCTTTTACTGGTCCAAGTTGTGTAGGTTTGCAGCTAAATGGAATTTTATTACTTTTACTTTTAAGTCAACGGTTTAAAAAAAAAAATGTTTTTGGTTAATTGCTGGAAATAAAGTTAATAATGAACAAAAGTTCAAGAGATTTTACTGTTTCGTAATACGATGTGAAATATGTCATTAAATACCCCTCTTGTGTATTTTGAAGCTTTTACGTGTCATAATAAAAGACGATTGCTGACAGGCAACAAGAAGTCATCACTAGAAAAGTAGTCTGTCTTTCGCTTCGCTGTGGTGATGTTTAAGTCACGAACCGTGGGCTAGCTGGTTCGTAGCCTATTGTTGCATTCTGGCAATTACATTTACGCTTCAAAGGTCATTAAACAATGTAAAAAGTATCATCAAATTGTGTTTACCAAGTTTTCTACAATAATGATAATAATCCAAAATCCCATTGTCTTGGTGCGACACTGATTTGCCGGGTTGATCTCCAGAATTGGTCATCCCTGCAACACTTTACTGAGGTCTGAAAGACCTTTTACCTCGTGGTTGAAAAAGCTTTACCGGCTATCTGGCCTGCTAACTGGCGGCTAGCAAGCCTGTTACCACGGTTGCTAATGAGACATGAAGTTATTCAGAGGATGTATTTCTACATTCACCTGTCTGCAAACCATTCCTCTTCTCTGAACATGTCTATACTCCGACGGAGGAAGTTATATAAAGCCGTATCGTGCAGCTGAGCTGATACGCTCGACTCGCCTTCAAAGGTCGGCGGTGTCAAGACGACTCGATATTATTCAACGGAGCAAATCTTCACGTCAAAGTTTATCAAAGCTGAACTTAATGCATAGCAATTAGCGCGCATTGACTCCGCCACTGTGAGCAAATCTACTGATTGCCCCGATTGTGTGTGTGACTGGACCCTAATGCGGTCGCTGATATGTGCCATTGTTGTATTTATTTGCATTTCCTGACAGACGCCACACCAGTCGTGTGTGTGTGGTTCTCAGCAGGCTAAGTCCTCAACAAAGGAAAGGAGTCCACCTAAAGCTCTCTAGATCCGAGCGTTGTGATTTCAGGAGTTACTTATAATTGACCACCTCTGACTGCCAAGATGGAGCTTTGGGAGCTCGTTGGCATGAGCCCAAGTGAGCCAACCTGCAAATCGGAGTGCTTGTGTGATACACATATGGCACACCGCTGATCATTTATGTCTCCTTTTTTTCTCTCCAGAATGCGGGAGAGGGACCTACAGAGCATGTGCAGAAGGGCGCTGCTGCTGACCGTCTGTATGGTGTCTCTGTGGGGACAACTGAGCAGCGCATCGTCACACAGAAGCCACATAGGTAACGTACAACACAGCGCGTGTTCCTCAGGGCATGTTGACCAACCACAGGCTGCTCCGACTGGCTGCGACCAACCGTGTAAGTGGAGAGGCTAAGGATTACAAAAACACATGCTGGTATAATTTTGTTCATTCATATTGTCCCTATTTCAGTCAATTCCCATGCAAAGTGCAACAAAAACAGTTTTTAATGTATTTTGGAAAAACTTTAGACTTCCTGTTTAAATGTACCGGCAGGATAGATAATAAAAACAAGAAATATGAATTACACAACACTTTTTAGTGTCTTGCTAAATCTACTTTAATGACTTTAAATTGATGAGAAAAGAGAACATTACTCATTGATTTTCCCTGCATACCTACTTTTATGAATTAATGAATTTTCTCCGCCATGGATCTGGAGACAATCAATTGACTCTCTCTGTTCGTGTTTAAGGGTTTATGAAAACTAATTGGGAAAAAGCTCCTAAAAATATTAATGTTCCACCCATTTTATTTTTTACCCTAAACAAAAACACCGTAAGATGCATCATCCTGGATATGATGCAATAATGTCTTCATACATAATATTATCACACATCACTTGTAGGGTCCATCAGATAATAGTTCTCTCACTGACTGCATCTTGAGAAAACAGTCAAAACAAATGTGTGTGTGTGTGTGTGTGTGTGTGTGATGGCCTTATCCCTGGGCGTATCGGTAGGAACTGTGCCCACACGTTGAAATAATGAGTCTTATTCCACGAGAGGCACATGTTGGCTGGAGCTCCCCGTTAGCTGAAAACAACATGACCAGCAAAAGAAAAGAAGTTTGATTTTCTCTGTCCAGGTTGGACTTTGATTTTGTCTGTATGTCAGTTGTTGTCTATCTGTCTGTTGTCCGGTCTCTGTATGTCTTGACTTGCTCGTCGGCCGTTTACTCCACCTGCGTGTCTTCTCTTGTCGTTCACCTGTTTGCAGTTATATATCACATTTAGTCTGTAAGCTTTTACGTCGTATCTCTGACATTATGTTTTTATTCTGTCCATTTTAACATTGTTCTCCCTTATTTTATTTGCTTTATCTGTAGATTGTATTTGTAATCTTATGTTTTTAGGTTTGTTCTAAACATCAGCAACATTGGGACTACAGATGAAAAATAGCCTCTTGGCTAACTCTGGCACATTTACTGCAATGTTTTTATCAATGTGCACTGTCCCTTATTAAATAAACCATAAAAAAAAAAAAAGAAAGAAGGCGAGATGAGAAAATGACCCTCCTTCTTTCTCGATTTATTACCTTAGTAAACATCGTGAACATGAGTTTATGGTCTCAATTGCTACTTTCAAGTCTTCTTCAATACAGCATGAACTTCATTCATTAAATCATGGTCTCATTTAGAGTAAAATAGACCGTAAAGCAGAGCATGCTTTAGGGCGGGTTACCGTTTTATTATTGCTTCAAGGTCACAACCACAGCGTTGTCCGATTTGATTGTCCGTGATTTTTTTTTCTCCAGTAATTTAACCCTTTCATAGTTTGTTTAGTGCTTGAAAGTTCATTCTAACTATTTTGTTCATTTAAAAATGTAAATTCCAGCATTTATTTTAGTGCTTAAACGTTCAATCTAACCATTTTGTTCACTTAAAAATGTCAATTTCAGCGTTCTGTTGATGGTGGTGGACTTCCTCGATCGTTATACTCCATCACCTGACATCCTCCTTTTCTCCCGTCTTAATTACTATGACCACTAGAAGTTTCCGCCTGGCTTTATTGAACGTCCCTGCGGTGCTCCATCTTACCAATAGATGAATGCAGCTGTTAGAGACATTTAGAAGGGGGAGTAGGGCCATACCACCTCAAATCTATGGTCCCGATTTCATCTGAAAACCGCCATATAATCGACTCGTGACAATCGAAGCTGGTGGTCAAAGACAGAAGAAGAGAAGGATTATATTCTTTGACTTTGTTTAAATGTTTTACGAGTCCCGTTATATGTGTTTATTATTAACTAATTCACACTATGTACTAAAACTATAAAATATTCACAACTTACTAATCTTCACATCCTCACATACTCAAGAAATAAATCTTCTCAAGACGTGAGCTCAGAGACAACAGAGACTTTAGAAAGCTGCGTCTGGCGTGGAATTCGGAAAGTTAACAATCAGGAAGCTAAACGTGTGTCCAAAGATTTACCATTTAATGTTGTTGTTACATTTAAAACCTCATTGAATGTGATATGTAATATGGATGAGATGTGTAGTGTGTGTGTTATGCTCAGCATCTTTAGGGCAGCAAAATAACCTTTTCCTTACAATAAAAATCAAGAAACATGAGATGTAAATACACTATAAAGTAAGACGACACGTCCCTCGTCCACATGCTGGACACCTAGGGCACATTGAGGGAAATGCGGCAACTTAAAATGATGTCGTGTGTCAACTCATTTTCACCGTGGGCCAAATCAGCATCATGCTGCCTTCTTAAAGGGCCGGAAACACTTTATAAACTCCTCGAATATATTATTAACCCTCCTGTTACCTTTAGGATCAATTTGACCCCATTCAATGTTTAATGTCGGTGTTCTTTGGGGTCAATTTGACCCCAGGCTGTTTTTCACTGTGTCAAACACATAAGAAATATCAACTTTTTTATATATTTAAAGGGCTATTTAGGTAGTCAACAAACAAACATAAAGTACCTCACACTTAAACTTGGGAAACAATATTAATTCTAATAATTTTCTGGAGGTTTTAATTGCTGGGGTCAAATTGACCCCGAGGGTAAAATATGTTCGTAAATGTAAAGGTAACAGGAGGGTTAAATAACTCTTTGCATCTGATTATTGTTTATTTGAGTGTAGAAATATTGTACATAAGGAAATGTCTCTAATATTACAACATAAATCCATTTGATCTCAAACCTTCAAAATAAAAGCACAGGATATTTTTCTTCAATTTCTTTAAGAAAAGGTGATCACGTGTCTGTAAAGCCTCCACGGGCCATATAAAGCGATGCGGCGGGCCGGATGTGTTGTGTTTGACACCTGTGTAGAAGACAATAACGTTGTGCACCTCCCTATTTCAACACCACAATGCTTCTGTGCACAACGTGAAGAAATGCTATTCTGAGTTTAAAGAACTTAAATGGTCTGCTTAGAGCTGATCTCCGCTTCATCCAACACCTTTGAACTGGAACGCTGATCGCGGGTCAGAACATCAGCGGTCAGCCTCACTCGTGATGTTTGAGCTGAATGGGAGACATTCCTGCAGCCGGGCTCCGAGGCTGTGAAAGCTGCTTGACTGGCAACTCCATCTTGTTCTAAGGGCCACCGCATCTTTACTTTCCACCTCCTCATGTGATACTCTAATGCATCGGTAGGCCACATTAGGCATGCATGCCACCATTAGCATGCAGCACCGATGTCACACGAGAACTCTATACGTGTGCAAAGGATTCTTTAGTCAATGTTGAAGTGCCCTCTCGTCTGCATGTAGAATTACATTAACTATTAATTATTAACAGTATTCAGTATTCTTTTCCAGAATGTGTTTTTCATTTATTGCTGATGATTTATTGGTGGAAGGTTGCTGTGGGGTGATGCTTTCAACTCGGATATGGATGCATCCAAAAAGATCACAGCCTTATATAATTACAATGGGATAAAAATGTGTTTTCTTTATATCATAAAATTCAAGATCTGTCTGAGATCTAATTTTGATGTGGTGTCATAATTAACCTTCATGTTGAGAGGGCACATTTAAAACAGGCACTTCATATCAAAAAGATTGACCTAATCAACACATATATAATAATATGTTCTTATGATTGCTGACTGAAGAATGGTAAACCCCACCGGTGTGACTGCCAACATGTTGGGTAAACAGATTACTCTTCAGGCCTACGTTGGTTTTGCATTAGTCCCGTTTTTTGTTGTTGTTTTGCGCCCTGTGATTTATTCGGATGGATAGAGGGGGGGGGGGGGGGGCAACACAAGTAGCCGGGCCCTGTTCTCCCCAGGTTGCACTGACACCTAGGTAATCGTAATCACACAGATCGTGCCTGAGCTACGGAGGTCAAGTCAAGGTGGACCTGGCAAACAAACCTCTTTAGCCCCTTTTGTTTATTGAAGGGGATGTGTGTGTGTGTGTGTGTGTGTGTGTGTGTGTGTGTGTGTGTGTGGGGCAATTGAACCCTTTCACCATAGCTTGAACTGGAGCGCGCTGAGCGAGCTTCCAAGCGCAAACATAACCCCTGTAATAAGACCACTGCATCCCCCGGAGCACCATCTGCATTCATTAGCTCGTCATGAAAGAGTGGCGAGGGAGAGGAAGGGCGAGGGGAGAGTGGTCGGATCGAGAGCGAGCGTGATAACAAGTACCCTCCGGCTGGGCAATTTGTTTTGGTCCTGTCGATAGGATTCAGACTGATGGTGTGACCGGGTCAAATTGCGGCCTCATTACTCAGCTATTTAGATACTTGGATACTTTTTTCCTTCTTCTTCTTCTAAACACTATCTCACTCCGTCCCATTAGGAAAACAGTAATCAAGCCTGCTCTGGTTTTCTTGGTCGGCGCCTGTGAGAGGAAAACGGGCTTTGTGAGGCAAAGTGGGAGCAGCTCCCCCTTTTTTGAGATAAAAAAAAAAGAAAAGAAACAGCGCTCCAAGCAGTGCCGTTTACAGGTCGTCAACTCTGTTACATTTTTTAATTTTACGCATTAAGCCGCGTTGCTCGTGGATAACTCCACAAATTGGAATTAAATGACTTTGGAGCTCAGGTTTACGTTGGGTTTATATCAAGGTCCCTTTGTACATCCACACGCACACACACACACACACACGGGGTCGCGCTGCCTTATTAGTAAGATGGAACTGTGCGCCGGCTCTCATTTTAATTCAGAGGAATATTTCCATATTTGCTTATGGTAGAGACTTTCTAAAAACAGGGGGATGCACTCTAATCTAATGACTCATTCTCAAGCTGATTTTTTCTTTGCTTCAGGGGATTTTTTTGGTGTTCTCTGCAAATTGGGTTTAATTTTTCGACCCTCTTTTTTTTTTCAGTGTTTCATATTAGCAACACACCGATTCTCCAGAGCCCAAATTAATGGAAGAATCCAACATATATATAATTTCAGAAAATATATATATTTAAAGTCTACCAGTAAAGAAATATTAAAAGGGATTTTGCAAGAGGATTAAAAAAAAATAAGTTTCTGTTTATACTGCCCAGTAGTCCCATCATTATTAACCACTTTGTGCTTTTCTCTTTAATAATATTCTACCAACCACAAGCTGACAGGAAAATATTTTTCAATGTCAAACAGTATTGATCAGGACACTGAAGGAAGAAAAAGACCAAAAGAGTGCAATAGAGGAGGGAGGAGAACGATCAGATGAATTAAGCCCGTTTGAGAACCAGCCATTGACTTTCGTGGCTTTTCGATTCACACAAATTAACGGAAAACAAACACAAATTCAGATGAGGAAACATTTTGGGGAGAATCCCGTGCATTTTTCTACCTCATCCTCTCTCATCGGGATCTCCAGTACACGACTTCTTCCGGTGCACTGGCCCGTAATGAGCCCAGTAACGCAGTGCATCTCTGCTGCTGCGGGGTTGCAGCATGCATCAGCCGGCACCACTGCGCCGCACAGCAGGCCGCCGTGGAGCCCTCGCCGCCCGGGGGTAGCGCGACATCGTACCGATTGGCGCAGGTCACCGCAACCCCCCCCCCCCCCTCTGGGGGGGACCCGTGGGGATGCGGATGCGGCTGCGGCGCATTCTTTCTGACATTTGGAGAGCAGGTGGAGGACACAATGGCAGACGGGAGATAGCGGGCGGAGGCAGATTGAGATGGAGATGTGGGGCTGTTTGAGATGCACTGTGGGGATGACAGGGGTCAGCTCGCCCCATCTCCCGGTGGCAGCTAGCGAGATTAGAAAACCATCAAACGTCCTGTGCTATACGCATCGGAATGGCAGCTGTATAGATGAGCCATGAGTGTCTGCGTGTGGCCTTGTGTGTGTGTGTGTGGTTGTGTGTGTATGTGTGTGTGCTGAGAGAATGTCAATAGTTTTATTCACATGCTTAGAGGAAACCAAAGTTCACTCCTGAGCTTGTTCTTTTTATCATGTGGGGAACGTTATGGTGATAAAAAAAACTCAACAGAAAAGACCTTGAAGACAGAATTCTTTGAGGAATTTCTGGTTTCATACCACGAGATTCCTGTTTATAATCGGAGGGAGGCTCGACATGCCCGCGGAGGCTGTGCATCTGTAAGCATGCCAGATTTAAAAACAGGATAATGGATCATTTGAACGGTAAATGGACTTGAGTGGCTCCTTTTCAGTCTCTCAAAGCGCTTTAGCACCCATTCATAGAGCGACGGCCACCGTGAAACGGGCCTCCTGCAGCATTTATAACCGTTCGGCACAGATTAGAGGAGCCGGGGGTCGAACTGCCGATCTTCTTCTTGAGGGATGACCCGCTCGAACTTCCGAGCCACAGTCGTCCCATTTTTTGAGGACCGAATGTTCTTGTCCAAAGCCGCAATACCACGATTGACAATTAGTTTGTGTATTAAGTTCATCGTCTCTTTATGTTTTCAACTGCTGTTTTGTTTTTTAAGTCGGTCGTCTGTGTCTTTATGTGGTGAAACTTTTAAGCTGCCATCTTGTCCAGGACCGCCTAGGGAAAGAGATTCTATCTCGAGTATATCTAGGGTGATGTTGGGAGTGCCATACTAACCTACTGCCTACTACATCAATCAGAAATGACTGCTTATGGCATATTAAATTAACAATTAAGTGTGTCATTAACAGGAGACTGTTACGCATTGTCTGCATTGATCGTGGCTCCAGCTGCCTTATTACAAACGGCATGTTTTCCAGTATTATTTTCACGCAAATTTGAAATTATGATAATATATTGCTGTTGAATTTTGATGTTGAATATGTTTTCCACAGTTTTTTTCCTCTCTCTGTCAATCAGAATTTCAACCGCTTGTCCTCCGGTTCACGGACTGATGAGACCCAATGCATTCTGGCACGGTTGAGTATGTTGAGTCATGTTGCTGGTCTAGTCGACATAATTTCTTCCCCATACACAATGTTGCATCATACTTAGTTTGATTAGTATGAGAGCCAAATCAAAAGGTTCTTTAATGTTAATTGTAAACTTACACAGTTTGAGGTTGAGGTATGATTATTAACATTTCAGTTTTACCTAAAAATGAAGAAGTTTATTCTTTGTTTGTCCTCCTAAACATAAATGGGTATTAATTAACCTCCTAAAAACTAATCTTTTTGTTAGGCCTCTGCTCAAAAATGGTATACCCAAACTAAAGAGGGTGTATCTCTGCAACCACAAGGTCTGTTTGAAAATGTGTTTGTTATAATACCAATACTAATTGTGAACTTTTGTTCAGATATGTAAATATGAGTCCACAGGTTACGGTTTGTTATTGAATGAAGTTTGCACACAGCACATATTTCAAAGTTTCAGGCTCGTCTGAAAAATATTCACTTTACCATTTTTTTTTGCAGCTGACTGTTTAAACCTTTCCTAAATCATAGTACAACATTGATATGTCTCTCCGCGAAGGTTGACTGGAACAAAGTGAAGCAGAATAGAAATTAGAGAGTATTTAGAAAACACAATTCAGGTGAGATCTGATGTTTTCTCTTTTCGGTATCTAATCTTTTCTTTATTATTTGAGTTGTGTTTAGAGCATGGACAAGCGGATGATATATTAATAAATCCACGATTTTTTACATTTTATCTATAATTTCTTTAAAATTAATTAATGAATTTACTCCCCTCTTTACGACCCTAACAATGTTCAAGATAGTCTGCATAAACTGTTGGCTCATTTGTAACTATTATTTTTTTCTTTTCTTATCAGTCTCTGTACTACATTATGGTCAGTTCACATCTGGTCAGAGTTTTCAAGAAAATATAAAAAAAGAATGACCTGTACAACATCTAAAAGTAGACTTTGTCTGAGTGTTTTATTGGGACAGACAGGCACACCGTGTCAGAATCAGATACGCAAGCAGTCTTCTATCTCCATCTCCTCTCTAATTACAGCTTAAACGTAACCCCATTACTCCCTGCTACATTATGAGTTACCTCGAGCTCTTCTGAAACCCCACCAAATGAGGATTTGGGGATTTTGATAGAAATCGAAGGTAGAAGCCCGGTGATAACGATTTGAACTGATTAACGCAATTAGCGGAGAAGTACTAACAGCATGGCGGTAATTGGGTCTTACAAACTGAAAGCCTGCCCTTACCCAGCAATTAGAGCAACCTCCTTTTAAGTTAGTCAATTGTATTGCTGTTAATGGGCTGTGCTCGGTTGAAGCTTAGCACGAGGAGCCACGGCCCCCTTTCAAATGATCTACTCCTCGTCTCCGCTCTGTTGAACCTTTAATGTGTTGAAGGATTTCTAAAGCAATTACTTTGTTCGTGATGGTGCTCTACAGATGTTGCAATATGACTTTAACTGTGGAATCAGTAATGTATTACAATGTGTGTATCATAAAGAGGTTGGTCAGCTTTACATATTGTTCCTATATGCTTTGGTATTTTTGCTATTAATTTCAAAGGAAGGACGGCGAACCTGTTCACTTAATGTGAAAACACTTTTCATCACACCTTCTGAAGGATAAAGACCACACATCATTTGACTGATGATTGATTGTATATACAGATAATTCAAAATCAATATGCTCAAAGACCATAGAAAGGTCATTTCTATTTGTGAATATGTTGTTATGAATATGTTGTTATACTGTATTATGAATATGAATATGTTGTTATAATGTAATTCATCAAAAAAAGTTTTTACTTGAAAAAATATATACTTTATTGTAGTTTTATTTGCTGGTCTTGGTGTTGGAGGCCTTTTTGATAATCTCTTTGTAGACTGTATTTCTATCTTTGTGTTGTTCGATGCTTAAGCTAATTAAACAAATCACATATTTAATGAACTTTATTTGCATTTCAGATAATTGTTGGTTTATATTCTTCTTTAAGATACGAACCACAGAATTAATTAATAAATAATAAATTAATACAGTTAATGTTTACCTCTGACCCACCAGTTTGCCCTTTCCCACATTCCTTCATGGTAAATTCTATTAATATCTTACTGTAGTAAAGGTCACATTTTCGATTTGAATTAAGATAACGCTCATAAAACAGCTTCAATAACACGTGTGATGAGAAAACACCCATGTAGGTCCTCTGTGCAAACAGATGCTTAACTCCTTTATATATTATTATTCTTAAATGGTGATTTCTACTGTCCGGAGTAAGGGACACTTTATTAAGCCCCGCCCCTCTGATGCCATAGCGCCAAGCTGTTTAAGCTACCATGGAGCCCACACTGCCAGTAACTGCACTTCCTTAATAGATAGTATACGGTATTTTAAGAAGGAAGCAACCAGAAGGGTCTACAATATGCCTTTGAAACATATACAAAGGATGTCAAACGTATTCAGCAACTAAAAGAGGTTACAAAAGATAAAGAGAGAAGATGAAAGCACAGATTGCAGCGTAAAAGTGAACCGAGACCGAAGCCAATCAAATCAAGGAACACCACTGTTCCTGTGAAGCCGGGCGGGTCTTTGTTCACTGTTACAATCATGAGCAGGCAAAAGCAGCATGTGTACACGTTCAGTACCTTCAGCAACTAGCATAGGAGAGGAAGGAAAACTTCAGCCTCTCTAAACTCACCCACACTACTCTTCTCCTCCGCTCCCTTCACTGGTTACCGGTGGCCGCAGCATCCGCTTCAAATCACCACGGATCGGGCCCTGTCTACATCCGGGATATGGTCCAACCTTACACCCCAGCACGTTCACTCCGCTCGGCAACAGCCAATCAACTTGTGACTCCGTCACTTCGATCTTATCAATCAACAAAATCAAGATTGTTTGCTGTCCTGGCTCCTCAGTGTGGAATGAGCTCCCCACTGATGTCAGGACAGCAGGAAGTCTCTAAATCTCTCACCAGAAACTAAAAAGACATATTTTCCGACTATATCTGGATTAAAATCAGAGTAGCACTTCAGTGGCACTTAAATGGCACTTACTTATGGTCCTACTGATGGTATTACTTATGGTATTATTTATGGTACTTTTGTAGTTTGACTTTCTTGAAGAAATGTTACTTTCTTGATTCTTGTTGTTCTGAGTTTGTCCTCCTGCTTGATGCCCTTCTTGTAAGTCGCTTTGGATAAAAGCGTCTGCTAAATGACATGTGATGTGATCTAATGTTAAAAAAAAACTGTAGTTAATGATCTGATAAGGTACTCGACTAACACAGGACATCCATCAGGGAGAACACGACGTGCACGTCGTGCCTGTCTTGTGTAAAAACCCAACGCCGATATGGACTTATTTCAAGTTACTTTAATTAACATATGTAGGTTGACTTGTGTAAATGAACTCAACATTGACTTTAACCATATCTTAAAACTGTGACAGTTTTCTAAATGTGTACCTTTTTTCTGATACACTGCAGCAGTCATATATGCCATGTCATTGGCAAACATGAATGAATGAATTAATAATGATTCTGTCATTTAGGTGTGAGGACGTGATCTGTTATAATTGCAAGATGAGGTTCATTATGATGTACTGTAGTTTTCCTGTGTGCAGAAAATATACAGGCAAAACTTGGATGAGAAAAAATCCTATGTACATATCATGCCTCTAATTAAATGCCATTTTCTAGATTTTTAGACATTTTGTCACCTTTGGAAGTTTATGCCTTTTGCAAGGTACGGACGACCAGTTCTAATCACTATTATTAATATCACTGGAGTGTTTCATAAATAAACCTTCTTCAAGTAGTACTCGTAGTCCAACATAATAGATAGCTTGAACAATAATTAGGTACGGAGGTGAGTGGTTGGTGGCTCCGAGCATCTTCAGCATGCTTTTGCTTCAATCCCCCCAACAAATCAACACATTCTTGTGAATGAATTAGCAGCAGCATGTAGTCCAGCATTGAAATCTCATATTAGGCGTTGGCTTCTCTGATGTCTACTTCCATAGAAAATGTCAAGGTCACACATTTAATGAGCCGCCGTCGGCTCGAAGAACAGCTCATGTTAAAGCTGGGCTTTGTTGTGTTACCCTGAATGCTCTCCGAATGGTTTCTCGCCGAGTGTTTCCCGTGAGTGACACACACACACTGTATGTCTAAAGAGTGTATCATAGCAGTTTAATAGCTTTTAATGTCTGAGTCATGGTGGAAACAGGTGCAGCCATAAAGGGGCCCGAGACGTGTTTGTGCAGAACCAGTCAGACGGAGAGAAAAGCAAAAGATCATACAGTGGAGTGGGTGCATCAGTTTTTCGTTTTTAATAAATTTGCAAACATTTCTACATTTCTGTTTTTTTCTGTCAAGATGGGGTGCTGCGTGTACATTAATACATATTAACTTTTTTGATTTGAGCAAATTACTGCAAAGAGTGAACATTTTAAAGGGGTTTGAATACTTTCCGTACCCACTGTATACTTCTTTGAATTCTTTGGGAAAGCTTTCACGCCCGCTGTCGAGCTCTAAACTAGTGCGTCACGGTTAATGATAGCATTTACCTCTGCAACAGGTGAAACGGAGGTAAACAGATCTGAACTGGCGGTCCGAGCAGATCGTCCGGCAGTTGGAGAGGAGCTTACAAACTCACTCACGACCACAGTGATTGAGTCGAGGGAGCTGCCCCGATCTTATCAAACATATTTGATATTTACAACCTGATGTCTGGATGGTTCCTGCAGTGCGTGGGGGGGATTACAGACTTCAAAGAGGATCGACCCCCTGCTGAATTTATCGTGAGTTCAGGCCGAAGAATCAAAGATAAAAGTTACACATGCGCGAGGAATGTACATCTTTCTGTTATGTTCATTCTGAATCCGTCCAAATGCTAAATACTAGTATCCAAATGAGCTTCATTCTTAAAGTTTCTTGGAGCTTAAAGTGCCTGATTGGTGTTGTAGTCACATCATGAGAGTTCATTTACAGAGCACATTAAAAAAAATACAAATAAAATACTGCCATGGGCTTTACGGAGAAGTTAAATGTGCCTTTTTATATCAAATTTGTTCAAACTATAAGGCTTCCTGAGGGGGGAGGAGACAAATGCATGCAGATGTTTGCAGGTCAGTCATATTTCACCCCGTTAGCCAACAGCTGCAGCAGTGGCTGTGAAACGTATACAATCCTCATGGTCCAAAATAAGCGGCCTTTCTTGGAGTCATAATTCAGCTGAATCTGAACACACAGACATGATGCACGTATTCTCATAAATCAATGAGCACATCGCCGTGTCCACCGATCCACTGAGAATTAAAAGAGAGAAAGAAAAATAATTGCATTGAGAATCACGTTGTTTACATTTTCAAGAGTACCAAAGTAATCTATTGATAGTTGTGTGTACAAGGACGGCTAACTGCCTGAAAAGAAGAAGCCTCATGATTTAGCCGACAACACTGTGGCAGCATTAAACTTCCTGTATACATCCCTCGACACAATATGGGAACTGTTGCTCTACAATCTGGGGCACGGTTGTCTTGATTTTTCCTGATTTTGATGAACACATTGTGAGCAAAAGAACAACAATCACTCTGAGAAATGACATCGTCGAGATCGATTGAAATTGATCTCGAGTATTTTCCTTTTCCCTCTTCGGGGCTCGTTTCCAACGGCTCAACATCTGCCTCTAAATCGGCGTATAGTATTTCAAGATGTCGGCGAGAATGTCGGGAAAGTTTAACGTCCTCTCGCGACGCTAATTCCTTGTTCGTACTACTGCAGATTTGAAGCCCCTGATCGTAAATATAATCTATAACCTTAACAACCGTGCCCCGAAAACCTCGTTTCCACGCAGTCTGATAATATAAATCCTGACCGACATTTATGAGCGCTCATCTGTAGTCAGGCGATGTTGAGAGGAAAGTCAGAGAGGAACTCGTCAGCTGTTCAGCCTTGGGTGGTTTCTTTTCTTTCTTTTAAAGTAATGCTACACTATGGTCGGATAGTTATTCACTAGAGGCTGGATACTGACTGAATAAAGTGAAATATAAGCTTCTAAAATGCAGTACATCAATTGCTTGCCTCCATCTTCCGGCTGCGCTCCACGACTTTGTGCCTTCTGGCTCACACCTCCTCAGGAATGGAGGGTTTCCACATCGGACCATAAAGAAACGGCAACCGAGGCTGAGCATCAAGTTTATGTGAATGGACTGGAGCATAAAATGTAATGGGTGGAACCATTGGAGTTCTCCTGAAATGGCTTTTCCTTTTTTTCCTTTTTTTTAAAGGTTTGCCGACATATTTTCGGCAAGATGGTCTATTAAAAAAAGGAACATTTATATTGAGCCGTCAGTGGGAGGACAGGTCAGATGCTCCTTTAATAGTGTCCACAGGCGGCCCACAATTCAGCAGGCGATCAGTGGCGATGGCTGCATCGACGCTAACAAGATAATATTGTTTTCCAGGGCGAGGTTTTGATTTAGAGCCACTGGTTAAATATACCCATCAGATAGGAGCATTGTTAATGCAATTACATGACAGCCTGATTTAGGGGAGACCAATCTCCGATCCTCAGCTACGAGTCATTTAGAAGAAAACCATCCTTCTTGTTTCACACTTTTCGGTTTGAAGCGGTCTGTTGTCTCCAGCTAATCCTCCACATGATGAGGGAGGATCCAATCTACGTCTTTTCAGATCGTCCCGTCTCTGTCATTGTGACAGAAATATACAGTTTAATAACTGGGGACCCCCGTCCTCTTTTTATTTCGTTGAACCAATCCTTTGTGTGTTTCCTGAGTCTGTCACTGAGCTCCGAAAGGCATCAGTGGAATCGGTTCAAGATGAAAAAAATACGGGAATCCAGTCGGAGAGCAGAGACGGCAGCCGTTTAGAGCAGACATGACATCTGCTTGACAGATAACCAGCACGTGTGCATGTCGGATGAGAAACCAGAGGAGTGGAGAATCACCTCTTCTCTTTTGTCTGCCAACGCAGTCCTGGGGAAGCTGTTTGATTGCTCGACAGGAAATCCACTTTCATGCGTGATATATTATTAATATTATGTGACACAGGTTACTGTACACCACGGATGTTACTTATAACGCACAGCAATCAAGTATCGATCACCTGAAATGAGTGGAATAAAAACAACTCTCTGGAATCTCCTTCAGGTTGAGGTCCAGAAGTTCTGGACTATGAGGAAATATTGTGTTGTGGGTAGCTGTGTTGTGGGTAGCTGAACGTTCGTCTTTAATAAAAAAAATCATGACAATCATTGCCTAACTTTAAGGATATCTGGTGGAGTTTTTTTGGTAAACACAGGAAAGTGCTGACAATTCAGAAAAACAGCTTTTCTGTCCACTAAACCTGCATGAATACAACATAAATAAACCATGTATCCTTCAAAGCTCCGCTAAGGGTGTAATGCACCCTTAACTCACTGCCAAGCACATATAGGGTTAATGTAGGGTATTGGTGCTTTTATATTTAACTTTGCAAACATTTGGTGCAAAATGTGCCCCTTTCTACACTCAAAGAAATGACTCATTGGATGAACTCAATTAAATTGTTGGCAGGTTTTCCATCCAATAATTATATGCAACTCCAACTCAAATTTAGCACATCAGTGCAATAAAATTTAATTAAGTTAGTCCAACTCATTTGTATCAAATACATCTAAAATAAAATAACGATGTTCATTAAATTAAATTAATTTGTGTTTGTCCAACTCAAAATATAAACTAACTAACAAAAAAAAAATGCAAAATACACACAGAAGGATCACCCCGACTGGGAATTGAACCCACGGCCCTCTGGCTTTGAGGCGGCGGTGCTAGCCACTAAACCACCGTACAGTCCTGAAAGTGTCTTCACCTTGTAAACAACTGATTTTCAGAAGGCGCATGCGCAAAGGGTAGTCCCCAATGAAACACATTTATTTTGAGTTTATATGCACACCATCTAACCTAAATAAATCTAATAAATGAAAGTATTCATACATTTTGTGTTACACCCATTAAATATAAATATCTATTTTTGTAATTGATTTATTTAAATGTATCAAACAATATTTAAATGTGTGACCTCTAAGAAGGGCTTGAATCGTTTTTGTGAGTGTAACCTAAATAAATCTAATAAATGAAAGTATTCCTACATTTTGTGTTACACCCATTCAATATAAATATCTTCATTTTGTAATTGATTTATTTAAATGTATCAAACAATATTTAAATGTGTCACCTCTAAGAACGGCTTGAATCGTTTTTTTTAGTGTATGCAACATAGCCTCATTGCAAATACAGTCAAAATCACAATTATCAATACTAATAGCCTCATGCAATTACAAGTAATTTATTAGCATCTTCTGAGAGTTGGTGGTAACTGAAGCTACGCATTTATAGATTTTTTCCCCGCAAATTTCGTTTCATTGCCTGAAATTTTCGAGGAATGCCTTTACACCTCACCTTGAAAAAAAATAAAAAAACCATCTATACTTTTCCACGTAAATAATTGCAATTTTACTCGCACAGAGCTGTCATACTTCAGCGGCGTGTTTGCTCTGTAATAACGCTGTAAAAAACCCGCTGTAATATCCTTTGTGAATTTGACCTTGAGACGGGCAGATAGAGGTTGAAAGTGATGCACAATTGATTGGACATTCAGCGGCTGGAATCCATTCTTTGTGAATTGGTCCCTCAGATTTTTCACGGTGTTTTTCCTCGAGGCGTAACAGATCATTGTCATGGATGTGTGATGCGTTGCCCAGGTGCTCGAGTGTCTCCTTCCTGTGTGCACAACAAGAGATACAAATGAGATAGGGACAAAGCGGGGACCCACTCATCAAAACATTGCTGCTTAGAGCTCCATTTGTTTAACCAAGGCAGAACTCACCTGCAATGTAGAAATAAATAAATAAATAACGCTGCTTTATATGCGCCACATCACCCATCTCGACCTCCTGGACTGTTTAAAACCTCGCTAGTAAATTATGCCATGGAGAAATTATACTTCAACAAAACATATTTCGTGAAGCAATTAACTCGATAATTATTAGGCTCGTGGAATCGGTAACTTTGTTTCAATCACTTGTTAAAACCCCTTTTTATAGAACAGCTTTTAAGTGATGTCGTCCTTCTATGAAGTTCTTTGGTTCCCCTAATTTAGTTTGTCTGTTTTTAATTTTAATTTTATATTTGTATCTTAATATTCTATATGTTTTGCCTCTGTAAAGCATTTTGTAAACTTTATTTTTAAAAGTGCTATATAAATAAAATTAGTATTATTATAATTATTATAATTATTATTATTATTATTACTACTATATAATGGAAGTTGGTTGAAGAAAGGGTCGGCCATGAGCACCACGGCTTTGTGTCAAACAGATTTCCCCTCAGCCTTCCACGACCCTCGGCCTTGTGTTTATTCGGAAGAGAGAAGAACAGTTTGGGGAAACAGCTGTCTGCAGCTTTTACTTTGACACAGTAAATTGCAAGAATATTAAATCAATGTTGCTTGTTTTTCGTATGCTATTGGATTCAATCAGATTCAATAGCACAGAAAACAACTCAGCCGGATCAAAATTATAACGGATTTATTTTTACGTTACCTCACATGTTATTGAACAGTGAGCGATGCAGAGTTTTCCTTTTCAGAATTAAACCTCCGACTTATACTTGACATTCTTTGTAGCTACGTGACAACAAAAAGCAAAAGCAGGGCACTTCATCTACAGCACTCGTAGTCCATTACATGAAATGATAATACAAGCTAGATATTAGGTTAAAGCTTCACCCTCAAGTGGAGTACTTTCTAATATTTAGAGGATGTTTCCAGATCTTCATCTAACACACAATACCTCTAGTGATACACATGCCAGACTGTTTTTGTGTGTGTGCCTGCACCAGATGTTGAGAAACATTTAGAAAAAGTCCCTTTATCAGATCTCTATTGCAATGTCAAGAGGAGATGAAGAAAAATGCACATACAGTATTATTTACTAAAAGCTCCAGAACATCACACAAAGAAAGAGTATAGCGGTCCTCTGGCGGTGTGTCTGAACATCCTTTATGACATTCCCGGTGACTGTCTAGAGAATGAGTAACCGTGTCAAGACAACACTGTCTGAGCAGGAGGGTTGGAGTTTGTGTCTTTCTGCCAGTCCCTGGGTTTAATAACTTCAGTAGCCTTTCACTTATAAAGCTGTATGATTCCTTGAGGGACTCCAATTGATCAGTCAGTGGTGGGCTCTAACATCCTGGCAGCGAGATGAATGGTGCTGACATGGACTTCATCTCAACCGCTAAAGCATGCACTCGGGGAATGTAAGGGCCCACTCACCTGTTTCTAAATTCTTTCTCTGTACAAATTGTCCTCGGTGAGTCAAAGATTAAAACGCAGAAGGAATTCTTCTACCGGAAAACAGACCTGCGAGAATAAAGATCCACGAGGGAGCGATGCTCGAACTTTTGTATTTTTAGACATTGCGAGCGGTACGATGTCGAAAGCTTCGCCTTGCAGTCGGCTTGCGGTTGGCTTGATTCTCAGTCTGGCTGCTCTCACCGGAATAATAAAGCACTGAATACGATATGCACTGCAGGCGCTCCCATAGCGGTAACTTAAAGGATTTGTTAATCTTATATTTCGTCGAGCCCGATATAACTTTTCATGTAACGTTTTCTTTACCGTCTCTGTTGTCGAGAGGCAACGGTGAAAAATGGGAAACAGAGACTTTGCAGACAGCTGTTTATAGGGAGGGGTCACGAAAAGTCTTCAAAATGAAAGTTAAAAATAGGTTGTTTGACATAAAGAAGAAGCCTCATGATGTAGCACTGTGGCAGCATTGCACTTCCTGTTTACATCCCTCGACACATTACGGGAACTGTTGCTCTACAATCTGGGGCACGGTTGTCTTGATATTTCCTGATTTTGATTCAAGAGATTCAAGATTCAAGATGTTTTATTTGTCACATACACACACAGGGTGTGCAGTGAAATGAAATGAACACATGTGAGCAAAAGAACAACAATCACTCTGAGAAATGACATCGTCGAGATCAATTTCAATTGATCTTGAGTATTTTCATTTTCCCTCTTCGGGGCTCGTTTCCAACGGCTCAACATCTGCCTCTAAATCGGCGTATAGTATTTCAAGATGTCGGCGAGAATGTCGGGAAAGTTTAACGTCCTCTCGCGACGCTAATTCCTTGTCCGTACTACTACAGATTTGTCGCCCCCGATCGTAAATATAATCTATAACCTTAACAACCGTGCCCCGAAAACCTCGTTTGCACGCAGTCTGATAATATAAATTCTGACCGACATTTATGAGCGCTCAAATGAAAGGTCGAACAAGGTTGTTTGACATAACTTCTCATATTAGGGTTCTCTGAACTATAGAACAATAGTGCTACAAACGTTGCTTACTATTACAAAAACGACTCATCTGCCACCTCTGGTAGGGTTATGGAAAGATGACGGTCATGATTGGTTATAAACAAACTTAAACATTTCGCGGGAGATAACAATACGAACAAATTTGACACTCAATTGATCGCTGTAGCTACTACTGCCCTCTCAGCTCGGGTCAGATACCAGTCTCAAATGTCAGTCAGCCATTTGCGCTCCTTTTAGCTCAGTTTTGGTCTCAGTTTTGGAAATATTTGAGTATTTAGCAACTAGATGCTTCACTCTGTTCACCAGCTGGTGGCTAACTGTCTCTGCTGTTCGGTGGTCAGGTAGCAGCGCCGACGAGGAGAGTGTGTCTGAAGTTAGGAGCGAAACAAATGCTGCAATAAGTCAGGCGATAATTCAATGTTGGTTTGTCACCATTCACAGTCTTTTTCTTAAACCCAAACTTCTTATCCCTTAACACGACGTGCCATATCTCTACAATCCATAAGTAGAGTGAAATGTCACCGTGAACAATATTCAGGTTGAGAATTACTGGGATTCCATTTAAAACTAAACCGCTGCTTCGGTCTCTCTCAGCTCATTTCTCGGCTCTCGCTGGGCCTGATTGTCGGCTCAGCAGGTTTACAGCTGGATGGAAATGAGTGGATCATCTCTGAATATGGTAATCCCATTCAACACCGGTGTTGTGAGAGTTCTCTTCATGTTCCTCACCCGGCATGAATGTTTTATAAACCAATAATAGTATGTCTTTGGTGTGTTTGCAGCCCCATTAAAAGCCTTTTTTCTTACGTGGCAGCTTTTACCTGGAACTATTTTGAATACACACAAACACATTGTTCTTTTAATGAGTATTTTGTCCGTTTGAGATTAGCATTTATGGTCCTTAAAAACCACACGCTGAGTTCTACATGGACAAGATGGTGCAGTTAGTTGTGTTCAGCGTGTCCAGAGGTATTTGGAGTCAAACCAAAATGGATAATCGGGATCTGGAGCAAACAGTATGATTTGAATCATTACTAATTCAGTGGTCGTCTCCATGTTATGGCCTGCAACCTTAGTTTTTAAGGCTACTGCGGTCTGGGCTTGTGGCCAGGATGTGACTTTCTTATTTTTTTGCGTTTTGATCTGCCCCTGCGTTCGGTCGGCTTGAAACTGAAAATACACGCGGCAAAAAGACGGTGAAAGCCTCCTGAAGCCAGACTAGTTGCGTCATGCCTCAGTGGATAACGAAGTTTGCGTCCTGTGGGCTGGCTGCGGCTCGTGGGGTAGAGCGGCCGTCCTGTAACCGTGAGGTAGCCGGGCTTCATCTCCAGACCGCATGTCAAAGGGTCCTTGAGCAAGACACTGAACCAGCAGCTCTGCGTCTCCTAAAACGCTACGGATGAGTTAAATTCAGAGACCAAATTTCATGTATTTTATTTTTTATTTTATTTTTTAAAAATTTATTTAACCAGGAAATGCCTCATTGAGATTAAAAATCTCCTTTACAAGAGTGTCCTGGCCAAGACAGTAGCAGTAGCACGTCACACAAAGTTTCAGACAATATAACATAAAACAGTGACAGACAATATAAAAAACAAAATCACAGCATGAAATAAAAACCAAAACTCAGACTCAAGTCAACACAACCCAGCTTACACAGGAGCATATACCTCCGTCATAGAAAACATTTACAACTCGATGAATTTCCCTCCAATTCTTTCAATCTATTTTTAAAAACACCAAAGGAGACCGGTTCCCGGAGACCCAGGTCAGTCTGCAGCAAATTCCAAGCCGCAGGAGCAGCAAACTTAAAACCTCTTTTTCCCATTTCCAAACGGACGTTAGGGACGTATATATATATATAAATGTGAAATGACGAATGTAATAAACAAAAAATGTAAATGTATACGAGGTTTTTGGGCACTCATGATGGATCACCAAAGGGCTGTAAAGGGTGATCTCTGCTCTTGGTGTTTAGATGACCAGGTTCTTGATTAGTGTGTGTGTGTGTGTGTGTTTTATAAGTGACTGTAAGTGGCTGTGTAATTGGTTTAATTATTAAAGCGGTTCAGCTGTAATGCACTTGAGTAATTACATTCTTCCATACACTCTCTGCTCCGCGAGTGGGCGTGAGGATGTACTGGAGTGTGTGCAGCTGATAACGGTATCAATCCGCTACGTGACTCCCTGCTTATCGATTCCTCTGTGGTTCAAAACACAGTCATTAAAAATAAAACAGATCTCATATTTTGCCCTCATCAGTGTTCGTGTAGTTCTGGTGTCAGTGAGTCAGCGCGGTGTAGCTAACCATCAGAAGGCCTCATCTGAATATCTCACTGTCTGAGGTCACGTTACAGGTCGTTGACACTCAAGACTTTGAGTCTTCTCTTGTTCGCCAGTCCCTCGATGAATTCAAACATTTATGTCCACAATAGAGAGAATATTCTGTAGTTGTCTAATAAATCCTGAGATCTAAAGTTGTTGTAGATGACCTTCAATGTTTTCTTCCAACCGTATGCACACTATAGAGGTTCATGTTGCACACGTGTTTGTTATGATTTATAGTGATATTTAAGGAGTCTGCCCGAATTACTAATGGTGACTGGTAAAAAAAAATAACACAATGCAAACTACTCATAATTCATAAATGTGATTTTTTTTTTACCGTTTAAAAAAAAGAATTATGAGGATATTTTGAAGTATAATAACATTGACCAATATTTATTTTTTATTTTTTATTTGGTGGTGGCTGTAGAGATACCTAAAAAAAAAAAGTGAAAATCAATACCACTCTTATTTCTGTAGGTTAAATATGAAGCTAGAAGCAGCATTAGGTTTCTGTACACTCAAAGAAATGACTCATTGGATGAACTCAATTAAATAGTTGGCAGGTTTTCCATCCAATAATTATATGCAACTCCAACTCAAATTTAGCACATCAGTGCAATAAAATGTAATTAAGTTAGTCCAACTCATTTGTATCAAATACATCTAAAATAAAATAACGATATTCATTAAATTAAATTAATTTGTGTTTGTCCAACTCAAAATATAAACTAACTAACTAACAAAATATTCAAACTCCACACAGAAGGAACGCCCTGACTGGGAATTGAACCCACGGCCCTCTGGCTGTGAGGCGACAGTGCTAGCCACTACACCACCATACAGCCATGAAAGTGTGTTCACCTCATGTAAACAACTGATTTTCAGCTAGCGCATGCGCAAAGGGTAGTCCTCAATGAAACACATTTATTTTGAGTTGATATGCGCACCATCTAACCTAAATAAATCTAATAAATGAAAGTATTCATATATTTTGTGTTACACCCATTAAATATAAATATCTATTTTTGTAATTGATTTATTTAAATGTATCAAACAATATTTAAATATGTCACCTCGAAGAAGGGCTTGCATCGTTTTTGTGAGTGTAACCTAAATAAATCTAATAAATGAAAGTATTCCTATATTTTGTGTTACACCCATTCAATATAAATATCTTCATTTTGTAATTGATTTATTTAAATGTATCAAACAATATTTAAATGTGTCACCTCTAAGAAGGGCTTGAATCGTTTTTTTGAGTGTATTCAGATTGACATACAGTATATCCACGATAAGTTAATATGTGCCGGGAAATATTTGTCTCCAGCTCTATAGTTGTCTGTGAGATATGGCACATTCACTGAGGTTGAGAAGTGTTGATTGGGTTTCACAGGCTGTACCTATTCGGAAATACTGACACTGTACGACTGTATCACTTCTGTAAATAATTATTTTAGAAGTTCTCGCTGGATATCAGCATAACAGCGAGGTTTGCATATGAAAGTTGTGGATATCAACTTTAATGAGTACATTGTGATGTCATGCGGTTGGGGTGTTTTTTCTTCTTCAAGGTGTCTCTGTCTTGTGCTTCCAATTTACAGTCTCACAGTTTGCAGTGTGGTTTCACCATCTGTCACACAATTCTGCCAGTGTAAGCAGATGACATGTCTACAGGTATGTTTGACTTTAAGAAATCTGCAGTTTTGGAACTATGTTCACTCAAATTTTTGCAGAAAGAACATTAATCACAATACACCCCATTGAATAAACTCTTTATTTTTTAAGGACGTAATCATATACTTGTGGAACATGAATGCCACCTCAGTGTCACAATGCATCTCTAACATCCTTTTTGCATTATATTTTACCTGCATTTCTGATTCTGGCTTATTGCGAGGGGGGAGGTCTCCCTGTCGGCGTAGAAAACAACGCTCCTGTTTTTCTTGTTTATTCCCCGTTGTGCTTCTATTACTGTATCTTGGATGATCGGTCATGCGGCTGACAGTAGGAGCGCCGTGTTGTTCTTGAAGCCTCCCGATCTGCAGGCCAGATCAATTGTTTGATTGCTGCAGAAGCTGAAGGCTGCAACCTGTGGCTTCGCTCTAACCTGCATGAACAGTTCTTTGATAAGGACAACAGGACGGCTCTTCACCCAGCGACTGGCAACACGTTTCAGTGCAGAAATGAATGTACACCAACAAGCAACCATAAGGATTAGTGTCCAATGGGATTTCTCAAGGACTTTCTGAGCTGGGACCGGATTTATTTTTGACAAATTACTGCCTATTTTTAAAGGAAACGGGGCCTATATGAGAAGATTTATTTTTATAGAGGCCGGCTACAAAACCCTGCTCATTAAAAATCCATATTTAGTGTCAGATTGACTTAAGCCAGTTGTGCACTTGTTTAATTATCTTGTTTAAAATCCCACTTTCTAAGAAAAGTCATCCAAGTCAAATCAATGCTTTTAATTTAATCCAATGCAATCTCTGTATTATTAATTTATTGTGGGTGAAAGTGACTGGCAGCTGGTTGAAATAAACAGATCATTTGGTCTTTCGGGGGAAGTTTTGGAGTATGAAAAAACACGTGAAAGCAAAATGCCCTCCAAATGCAAAAGTGAAAATGTACCCATAAGATGTTTTTGAAATGCCAAGTTAAATGCTTCTCTTTTACTCAGCCCTTCTTTGTTATCACGTTTATGAACTGCTGCATGAAAAACACGATATCAATTTAAAGAGAGTGGCGCGAGTGACAGGTTAAAAATGCAAATTGAAAGGCGAGTACATCCATCAATTTGTCTTTTTATGTGTCAGAGGGTTCACACACTGCAACATCTTATTTATACATGCCCTGTACCCTGATACAAGTAATGACAGGTTTGTATTTTCTTCTTTTAGCTGTTGCCACAATATTCACCGTGAACCGATGCACAGCGGTGTGTAGCCCACGGCGTTGGGACACAGTTTTATGAATAACCGACCGCTTGTCAGACATTTTTTTATCATCAGTTTCATTTAATCACCACTCACAGGATTTCATCTTTTGGTTTTTATAGATTTGCACATGCACTTTGTAGTCCCTTTATACGACACTAGGCTGGGAAAAAAACCTTTATAATGTATTAAGGAGAATGAGTTGAGGAGTCTTATAGTCTGAGGGAAAGAAGTAGTGTGTAGTCGGGTGGAACAGCTGATCCTGGCCGGGGTGGGAATTGTCTTTTCATTTCCTTTGGACTGTGAGCGAGCACCTCCTCTCACCAAAAACACTCATTCTTGGTAAAAGGGTTCCAAGGATGTTCTGGGACGCTTTTATTCACCCGCTGCGTACTTCAAGTTCAACGTATTTCAGGTTTTTCTATCAGCCAAATCCTGTTGAATTGCCATTTTTTAAAATATAACTTTGCAGCTGTGAAGGCCACGACAATAAAGCCCACGCAAACACAAACAGAGAATGACATAAGTGTGCACTAAATAAAAAGCAAAAATAAAGTTTTGTAAATAAAGTTGGATCAATCGAAATGTGACACCATCAAAATGATCCTTTAACGCGAGGAGAAGACCTCTAAAACAATTTGCTGTACTGACAACTTGAAACAGTTTGAAGTGTTTCAGGTGTACAGAAGATTTACAGTGTTTTACCGTTTTAAGAGGACGGAAGAACAAGGTGAGAATGTCCTTTTTCCCCCCAGCTCTTTGCAGGTTCCGGTTGCATATTGGAATTTATCAATCAGGGATCCATGCGTATGATTGTAGTGCAGAGTGCTCTGCTTGAGAGTGGTATTGATTGGCTGAGGCGTTGGGCCTCATGCCAGTTCTCATTAGTGGTCTCTGTCCTTTCACCTCTCTTTGTCTCTCATCTCTCCCTCTTGCTGATGTCGCTGTCCCTAAGTGCTTTAATAGAAATGTATTGATCACAGGTGTTGTGAGCCATTTACACACACACACTAAGAAGGACATACATAAACTACAAATGGTTCAAAACAGAGCTGCCAGATTAGCACTCCAGTGTTCAATGAGAACTAATACTGCATATATGCACTCTCGCCTGTCATGGTTCTCAGTTGAAACTCAACTTCACTTTTGTCTTCTTATGTTTTTCAGGAAAGTAGTCTTTAATCAGACACCGGTATATTTCTTCAATCAGTTACAATACACATTTAACAGACATAACCATAACACAAGGAATGCTAGTTTAGGTCAATTGATACCGCCAACCCCAAGAACTAACCTCCTCAAACGTTCTGTTATCTATCCTGCAATTACCGCTTGGAACTTACTACCTCCTCGTTTAACTCACATGATTAATAATTTGTCATTCGAAAAACAATTAAAGGCGCACCTAAGAACATTCACCACTTGACGTATTCTATTGCTTTTCAGTCATCTGATTTTCTTTTTCTTTTTCTTTGTATGAATTAAGTTGAATTGCATCACATATATCTTATCCTTCGACTGTACTGTGCATCTGACTGCACTATTTTTTACTTTGTTGTACTATTTTTAACTGTTGGTTTCACGATATGTTTTGTATGTTTTTGTATGTATTGTATTTTGTCCTTTCTGTGGACCCCAGGAAGATTAGCGGTCGCTAAGGCGTCAGCTAATGGGGACCCAATAAATAAACAATAAACACACACATGCAGACACACATGCAGACACACAGACACACACACAGCACAGGCCGCCTTTCTGTATGTTACACTTCAGAACTGACACTCGTTTGCTCCCATTGATGGCGTATAAAGAGGGTGGTGTGTACTGGGAGCAGGGTGACCCTGGTGGTTGGACCGACCATTCTACAGCCAGAGAACCGCAGGTTCAATGCTGCTCAAGCCGTTGTCAAAGTGTCCTTGAGCAACACACCGACATCTTAACAGCCGAGAGCAGCAGCTGTACGCATTCATGTATGTTGGACTGAAAGGAGGTACATATACGCTATATATACACCTTTGGTTGTGTGAAATATGCCCAAAGGGTTTTCTAAATAATTAATGAATGTTAAATTATACATGCAAATGTTCCTGCCACTAAAGTGCCATTTTTATGCCTCGTGAATTTTCCTAAAACCTATAGAAGTGATTGACTTATAACAAACTAGTTCAAACGTATAAGTTCAAAATCAGAACACAGATGAATATACACTACCGTTCAAAAGTTTGGGGTCATCCAGACAATTTCGTGTCTTCCATGAAAACTCAATTTTATTTCTCAAATGAATTGAAAATTGAATTGAAAATATAGTCAAGACATTGACAAGGTTAGAAATAATGATTAATATTTGAAGTATTAATTTTGTTCTTCAAACTTCAAGCTCAAAGGAAGGCCAGTTGTATAGCTTATATCACCAGCATAACTGTTTTCAGCTGTGCTAACATAATTGCACAAGGGTTTTCTAATCAGATATTAGTCTTCTAAGGCGATTAGCAAACACAATGTACCATTAGAACACTGGAGTGATCGTTGATGGAAATGGGCCTCTATACACCGATGGAGATATTTCATTAGAAACCAGACACATCCACCTAGAATAGTCATTTACCACATTAACAATGTATAGTGTGTATTTTTGATTAATGTTATCTTTATTGAAAAAACAGTGCTTTTCTTTGAAAAATAAAGACATTTCTAAGTGACCCCAAACTTTTGAACGGTAGTGTAGGTATGAATACTTAAATATGAGCTATAATACAATATGCAATATACTGCTAAACAAATGAAATACAGGTAAGGGATGATTCATTTCACATTTTAAAGACAGTGAAGAAACTAGAATGCTGATTATTAATTTTAGATCACCCTTTCCACAATTTAAAAAAAAATCCTTACAGAAAAGGTTGGACATTTTGGGAAATGGAGGGCAAGCAATGGGAAACTAACATGGTGCCGTCCTAAGGTAAAACCAAAAACCCACCTATCAAGCTCTCGAATTAACACTTTTTTATCTCTTTTGTTTAATTCATCCAGTTCTGAGTTTACAGCTAGTTATGCTAAGCTAAGCTGACTATCTCCTGGTTTAGCTTCAGTACAGCGGGATCAGTCACATGAGTTTTTCATGTGAGATGAGATGACTGCTTCCCAAAATGCAAAACCATTAATTTCATACAATTTCATTTGTCGTTGATATTTCAGTTTAGCTTTGTTCTTTCCCAAGTTTATATTACACTTTCTCCGCGTCTCACAGAGACCATACTCAGTAGATCCTAACAACGGCAGTTCACGGTTGTTTCTTCTCAGACGGATCGTTAGTCGGCCTCGTCTGACCGCCGCTCTCCGACCTCTGACCTCTCATCCAGTCCACACTGCATGGCGGTATAGTGTCCGGGCTCAGAGTCAGCGACCTTCGCCGGCAGCTCCGGTTTTAATCAGCAGCTCTTTCCACACGGGCGGCCCCGACCAGCCGCCTCCTGCACCTTAATGAGCCCAGAGGCCCGAG
Source organism: Pseudoliparis swirei (assembly GCF_029220125.1). Lineage (NCBI taxonomy): Eukaryota > Metazoa > Chordata > Actinopteri > Perciformes > Liparidae > Pseudoliparis > Pseudoliparis swirei. Next base: position 7,496,324 of record NC_079405.1, on the reverse strand, counting down.
CCAGACATCGGCGCAGCTCGCTCGGTAGCTTCCAATCGTCCTTTCCACACCGCAGCGGAGTGGGCGTACATACAGCGAGACGATGTCCAATGAAGCCGATCATTGTGCAAGACTAGCAGACAAGGTTGAGAAGATTTTCGGGGCTTTCAGTATGACATCTTTCCCTTGACGCTATATTTTTTGACAGCTAATTCCAATATAATGCAGGAGTAATAGAGACATATTATCTTACTGTGTTGCCGTCTGGATCTGTGATTTGTAATGCTGACAGTTAGAATTGGTGAAGTCTTTTTCTATAATCAGGTCATGTCCAATGATTGTCTTTGCTCATCGCCCCTTCTGTGATCGCCCATTGTCCACGGGCATCTATCTCTTAAACAAAGTTTGAATATTCTATTCATGCTATCCCAACTTTGGAAATTAACTTTGATCGGGGGGCTGGCTGGTGGCTTAAAGATAATCACATCAAGGGCATGGAGCCTGACCGGTTTTTGCATCAGTAAGTTTCTGCTCGGTCAAAAGCACTCAATCGGCAATTGTTGTCTTGCCTTTTGTGGGAATGTGAATAGCACCTTATTGATTGGAAGCAAAATGTTTTTAATGTTGGAGATGAGATTTCAGGATTGCTAGCTAATGGGAAGATGGGAGCTTGCTGCAATCTATTTTCAAGTTCAAAGTTACAAATTGAAAATCTTTACAGGCATAATTAAGGCTTATCTGAAAGGAATGTCAAAACTTTTCAAATGCTTTTTTTATTTTTTATTTTTTGCCATCCAATCCTGATGGTTTCGTGTAAAATACCCCAACGTGCTCCGAATAGCGATGAGTCTATGCAGAAAAGTAATGAATATAAAATAGAGAGCAGTATCGATATTTGACCCAACTTAATGGGAGTGAAAACAACGTCCTAGTAATTGATATTGTAATGTTCATCCACGTAAATAAGCAGTTAACTGATGTTAATCAAGTCATTTCCCTGAAGTATATGTGTTTTTGATGTTATATACTCTATTTTAGTCTTATCCCAATGGATAAATTATCTTTCCCATCTTCTGGTTGGGGTGCAGGGTAAGGGGATTAAGTGTGTTGCTCAAGGATACGTGAGCAGGTGGAGCTGCACTCGGGGCCCAAAGTCAGGCTCCTCCACCTGGGGGGTGACCTGGATTTATAAGTAGCCATGACTCAAATGCACTCAGCCAAACGGGCTATTCGTGAGATCAATATTCTCATCTGACTTTCAGCAAGAAAGTGAATCAGATCTTTTCCTACAAATGTTGAATTCATCCAAAATACATCCAAAATACATACATCTGTGTGAAGTTTGTATCAAGCGCTATAGTGGAATGTTATCGTCACATTTCAAATAAAACAATACTTCATCAAAATATCTCAAAGGCACAACGAATAGATACAAACAAGCCTGGCATTCACTTTCTTCAGTCGGCGCTGAAGAATAATTACAATTTAAGAACAAAGAATTATGAAAATAATTACCTTGAAGAAAATAAAAATGCATAAAAGAAAATGCTGCTTTTATAACCAAATCATGTTTAATCTTAAATGTTTGAAACGAGACTCAAATGCACTCAGCCAAACGGGCTATTCGTGAGATCAATCTTCTCATCTGACTTTCAGCCAGAAAGTGAATCAGATCTTTTCCTTAAAAATGTTGAAGTTATCCAAAATACTTGCTCCAGATGTATGTGTGAAGTTTGTATCATGTACTATGGTGAAATGTTGAAAATGATGTGTTATAGGTCTTGTTTATTTAATTCCACTTGGCCACACAGACCTCCGTTGTTGAAAGCACATCAATGAGTCACATGACGTAAATGACAAACAATGGGTATTCATTCGCAGATGAAAATAGTTCCCAACAATTGCACCTTTTACACCTGTTTGAGTCATTGCGCCCAGCTGTTTCACGAAATTAAATTAAACTATATGTTCTGGTCTTTTTAAAAATGGGATTCAGAATAACACACGACTTACAACATTGTGCTGTCAACTATTTAATTACATCTATAAATATTGGACAAAATAACAGGAACACCCTTGTAATCCCAAAAAGTAGTTATTCAGATAATTCTTTTAATTTATTTAAACTGTCAGATGAGCAGAAGTACTGCAGTGGTCATTTCATGTAGCTTTCAATCAGCAGTAGTGAGCATCTTTTTGTGAACACTGGTCCTACAGCCAACATTTGAATTCAAAGACAGCTTTTACAGAAATGGTGTCAGAATCAGAACATTTTACTTAATGATTGTTGTTTTTGTTGTTCTTATTACCTTCACATTGAAAATGCGGAAGGTTATGTTTTGATCACCGTGTATTTATTTATTTATTTGTATGAGTGTTAATCGCATAACACAAAAAGTATTAAACCGAATCGCATGAAATTTGGTGGGATGATTGGTTATTATCCGGGGACCATTTGATTCGATTTTGGGATCAATCAGGTCAAAGGTCAAGGTCATGAAAAGGTCAAAATCTTCTTTTTACCATAGCACGGTCAATTTGTATCCAATTGGCATGCAACTAATGCCAAAATGTTCATAATTCAATGCCCAATCTTGTGATATGCGAAGGTATGCGCTCTACCGAGTGCCCATTCTAGTTACTATTGTCCAGTTTGTAAATGTCTTTTATGTGAAATAGTTTTGTTATTTCATCCGTTTGGTTTTCGAAAGCGGCGACACCCATGCACATTGAAGAAAAGAAATGGCCAACGTTTACTGGAGCGATATTATTTGCTTGCTGACGAGATGATTTCGCTGTTGCCGTCGCACGCATTCTAACCATCGTGTGTGTTTGTGCTTCCAGTTCACGTGAAAGAGGGAACCTGTGAGGTAATTGCCGCTCACCGATGCTGCAACAAGAACAAGATCGAAGAGAGATCCCAGACTGTCAAGTGCTCCTGCTTCCCTGGACAGGTGGCGGGAACAACAAGAGCGGCTCCATCTTGTGTAGACGGTATGCCAGACTTCTCATTGTCGTGTTGCTAATGATATTGCGACCGACTTCTGATTAGGGTAGAAATGCAGCGACACGACTGTCAGACCTGTCGCCATGCTTCTGGTGCTTGTTATCTGGATATGAGAGGTGTGTTGTGTGGAGGAAGAAAATAGGATGTTGTGATCTCGCCCGCCGTGTCTCGAAGGCCTTATAATCCTCAAAATCGAACCGCCCACCGGTTCATTCGTTCGCCCCCCTTTTGTCTGTTGCCGAGAGCGTGTCAGACCTCGTGTTCAGCGGAGTAAACAGAAGGTCAGGTCATTTAATATCATGTCAAAGGTGGCCTCCGTTACAGGTGAATCGATCCCCATCTCCTCTGCTCGCTGAAATGGCTCGGGCAGGGAATTCCTCAGATTTGACAGTTTCTCTTTTCACTTTAGAAATGTCAGGGGAAACGGTTTCTCCCCTGAAGGCCTCCTCGGAGCAACATAAGACCTTGATGCACAAACCTCCGCGGCACGCTTTGTTACCCCCTCCGACATGCCGACATTCACCTTCCTCACACACCTGCACGCAACATTCCCCGGCTTGACGTTGACCCACGTCCTCTAATTCAGACCCGAAAACACACTGGGTGACAGCATCTGGCAGGAGTCGAAAGACGCTCTCTTCAATCACTGGGATGTACACTAACCGTTCAAAAGTTTGGGGTCACTTAGAAATGTCTTTATTTTTCAAAGAAAAGCACTGTTTTTTCAATAAAGATAACATTCATCAAAAATACACACTATACATTGTTAATGTGGTAAATGACTCTTCTAGGTGGAAACGTCTGGTTTCTAATGAAATATCTCCATAGGTGTATAGAGGCCCATTTCCATCAACGATCACTCCAGTGTTCTAATGGTACATTGTGTTTGCTAATCGCCTTAGAAGACTAATATCTGATTAGAAAACCCTTGTGCAATAATGTTAGCACAGCTGAAAACAGTTATGCTGGTGATATAAGCTATACAACTGGCCTTCCTTTGAGCTTGAAGTTTGAAGAACAAAATTAATACTTCAAATATTAATCATTATTTCTAACCTTGTCAATGTCTTGACTATATTTTCTATTCAATTTTCAATTCATTTGATAAATAAAAGTGAGTTTTCATGGAAGACACGAAATTGTCTGGATGACCCCAAGCTTTTGAACGGTAGTGTATATAGAGACCAAAAGCACTTCAACCAGGGCAGAACCGAGCTACACTTTAAAAACACCATTATTACAATTGCCTCTTTGTTTTTATTCTTATTTCTTACTGTGCTCTTCTCCTCACAGCATCCATAGTTGCACAGAAGTGGTGGTGCCAGATGCATCCCTGCATGGATGGGGAAGAGTGTAAAGTGCTGCCGGATCTCAAAGGATGGAGCTGCAGTACAGGAAATAAAGTCAAGACAACCAAGGTGGGTCCGATTCGCAAAAGTGGTCCATATTCTTTTATTTGTGATGAGTAAAAGTCTGGCCAGGGCCTGGGGATAATACCAGTCGTAACCAAATGTGACCCTAGAATAATGGAGATGGGCTGGATATGTGTTTGAAAACGAAAGAAGCGAGATAGCACTCAAGGAGATTTTTTTTAGCAACTTCAGATGAGTGCTAGCAGCAGGAGTAGGAGGCAGCAGGGGAGGAAGATGTGACTCACAGGGTGTTTCTTAGAAAGGAGTTGAGTTTAGCCATCTATTTTGGTACACCTTGTAATTTGTGTTGGAAGGCTAAGTAGAGTCAGTCCATTGTATTTTGATTTAAGTTGCTAATGTGTGCAAAGTAGATCAGGTATCTAGTAATCAGGGATTGAGGAGGAGGTAAAACTATTGTTCACGTATTATTATAGAATCTGTGTTAATCTGTACTGTCTGTCATATTGTGAAATATGTCACTGATGTGCTGTACAACGTTGAGTCACAATGCTCTTATTATGCTCTATTATTTCTGTGTGAGCTCATCAGAGAAGATACATGAACGGAAAAAGGTGAAGTAAGATGGTGCCTTGCTTGCTGCCAATCTCCAGAATTTGAATTCCCCACGTGGGTCCATGTGGTGCTGATGACAGTCACCAAAACTGTCCAATCAATGATTTACCTGAAAACTAGACACCAGCATTCTGTTGATGCCTACATATTGTTAATTATTCCTTCCTTGGAGGGAGTGAGTGCAGAAGTTAGATATTAAATGAAGGGATAATGATATTTTGTCATCTCTGCATGGACCTAAAGTACAATTTCATAAAAAAACAGAATAACAGGGTTGAAAGGATTTGATGCACATGAATAACAATAATTATATATACATATATAAATATATTTATATATATATAATGAATAATATCAGGAATGAACTCTTATTTGAGAACCGAATGTATATTGCAAAATGTATATTTATAGAATAGATCATCTTGAGACTCACAGTTTTCAGCTTGTGGTTTAGGTGAGAAATGACATGAGGACGCTTGTGGCACACGGCAACGTGAAGATAATTGAAAATCAATTATCACCTCTCAATCAGTGCGATTGTACACACGTGGGTTCAGGGGTACAAATTGGAAAGCGTTCCCTCTTGGGATCAGAGCCGAGACGCAGCTCACACAGTCTCTTGGGTTTAGCGCAAAGGGTACGAGTGCAGGCTGGAGTCGGGTCCCCGCCTTTGAACAGTCGGAGCAGGCTTGCATATCACTTCAAAAGTGCCAGCGAGAAGCAAAACAAAGGCGAGTGACGGCAGGAGAAATACAAATAAACAATAAACAAAGATCCCCCCAGGAAGCCACCGTGTCGAGTAGGTTGTGCTGAGGCAGGACAGGAGGGCTCAAGCTGTAGCATTCCTGAGATTAATAGAGGTTATCTGGACGCGTGTTTGGGTTTTTTTTAGGGTGTGGAAGACCTGAAGCGGATGCTAGGTGAGGAGTGTGGGGGTGGGGGGGGCGGCGGGGTGGGGGCACAGTGGCCCCCTAGCCATCCATCACAGCCGAGTGTTTGACTCAACAAACGCCTGTAGTTGAGCTGCCTCTTCCATTATTCATGGCTACAGGAGGCATGGACGAAGCAGAGCTTTTTATTTTTGCCAGGTTAATAATTCATGCCCTCTCACACAGCCACGGGAAAGCAGAAACAGAGGCACAGACAAGCAGGGGTCCAGGTGGCTCGCAGTAGCCGTCAGAACCGCGACTCTTTTTTTTGTTGATTTGGGAGTCAGCGGGGGTCGCTCCATGCTCGTGGCCCCGCAGCCTCCTACAGAGAGCCAGCGAGGGACTGCCTGTGTGTGCTGGAGGACCTCTGTACTCCAGCTTCCTGGACCGTTAACATCATTCTGAGGAATAAACGGAGCGTTCTGCTGAAGATTGAGCTCAGGGTGTGTTCCCTTTTAAAATGGCGTCCCTAGGCTGCATCGTATACGGCTTGGAATAATAGATACAGGCAAAATGTGTTTGATTGAAGATATATTTTGACTTTTATTTAATATGCCAGAGTTCAGGCCAGTCATATGTTGACCGTCCACCCAAACCGATGGAGCCCACACTGTCACTAACTACAGTCAGAGGGTTTACAACGCTAGTTTACCTGCTCTGCTAATATTTTATATCGAAACGGAATGTTTTGAAAAACGTATATATCTCCTTCCAACCTCTCCAGGGTACGAGTACTACTCTTATTTAACGTTTAATTATGACTCGCTCCAAACATCTGCAGGGCTCTCAAGTTTTGAAGACAGGCAAGAGTGACATTTCCATCAGCACCCCCCCACCCCAGAACGAAATTTTCGGATATCAGTCAGTCGCGCGCACAATTCCAGGATGCTTTATTTTCATTGGTTGCTGGATTAAATCTTACCCAGATACAACAGATACATTTTTTTTCTGATTGGCTATTGTGTATTCCATTTCTTTTTTTTGATTGGCTGATAAGTGGCACCTCACAGCAGAACTCCAGGGGAGCGCTTGATTCCTCCACGGTGAGGGCAGCGCGGCCAGCTCATGTCGACGCGCTGCGGCACATTACAGTTTTTCTCCATTGCTTTGGCTCAATTCTTGAAACAGAAATTACATTCTCAAAGCTCTTAGTGCATTTGGTAAAATAGCCTATATGGTTCAGCACAACTACATAGATCACCTTCAAAAGGTCATATCTCACCCAAAACAGTTAACTCAAGCTTCAAAACCAAATCATTTTCTCATCAAAATAGTCAGTGCCCCCAAAATGAAAACTTCCTTCTCGATTGCTGTGGCTCATCTCTCTCGGAAAAAAAAGGACATTCTCAAAGCTTTAAATACATTTGCCAAAATAACCTAGATGGTTTAGCAAAACACTATGGCACACCTGCAAAAGGTCATATCTCTCCCAAAACAGACAACTCATCAGTCAAAACTAATTCCTTTTCTCATACAAATAGTCAGTGCCCCCAAAATGAAAAGTCCCTTCGTCATTGTTTAAACACTGCAGGTCAAAATGTTTAGATGTTTTGTCAGTATGTCAGTGGACCATAGAAATATCCCTCATGTGCACATTTCAATCTTGGCTTAGTCCTTTGACACTGAATGGTTACTGTAGGAGATGTTTTCTTTCCAGAATACTTTGTGTATCAAACAGAAAAAAGATTAATTCAAGAGGAGCCAACAAGGTTTCCCATCAGATACTGTATTGCACTTACAGGACTGTCTCAGAAAATTAGAATATTGTGATAAAGTTCTTTATTTTCTGTAATGCAATTAAAAAAACAAAAATGTCATGCATTCTGGATTCATTACAAATCAACTGAAATATTGCAAGCCTTTTATTCTTTTAATATTGCTGATTATGGCTTACAGCTTAAGAAAACTCTAAAATCCTATCTCATAAAATTTTAATATTTCCTCAGACCAAGTAAAAAAAAAGATTTATAACAGCTGAGTGTTTGTCAAGGCTCAGGAAACCCTTGCAGGTGTTTCGAGTTAATTAGACAATTCAAGTGATTTGTTTAATACCCTACTAGTATACTTTTTCATGATATTCTAATATTTAGAGATAGGATATTTGAGTTTTCTTAAGCTGTAAGCCATAATCAGCAATATTAAAAGAATAAAAGGCTTGCAATATTTCAGTTGATTTGTAATGAATCCAGAATGCATGACATTTTTGTTTTTTTAATTGCATTACAGAAAATAAAGAACTTCATCACAATATTCTAATTTTCTGAGACAGTCCTGTATACTGCCATGGAAATTCTTATAGTAATTGCAAAACAGAAACAGAAAATGTGTAAAGCAAAAAATAGTGTCAAACAAAAAGCACATCAAAAATAAAAATTAAGTATAGCCTACACTACTGTTACAAAACATTCAGTAGGAAAGTAAAGCAAAGCTGGAGTTCAAAGCTGGAGTTCATCCTCACTCTCCTGCTCATCCTCTCACTCACGTCTGTCTGGCCACAGATTTTCGGCAACATTGCATCTGATGTTCTCCCTTGCTATGCAACGGCGGAAAAATCGTCGTGCATGCCGCAACCATTCCCTGCACTGATCTGCTGTGACATCGGCACAAGCAGCATCCATTTCCTGGAGAAGGGACCTCTGGTTTAGAGTCCGATGCTCATGTACTCCTTGATTAGTAAAGTTCTAGTTGCACCTGAAATTGAAGCCGATGATCCAAGAGATCCATATTACAGTATATACCATGATGTTTTTCATGGTATTATTTGCCTGAACGATTTTGACAGTGGAGTGAACTATTGTGCAGGTGATGATGTACACAAGGAAATTATGCCAAGATGTTTTGCAGAGAACAACCACTTGACTGAGAAGCAACAGTCAGTTTAGACCAGCAAGATGTATTCAATTGGGCTAACTGAAGGCAATTGTACCAAACCGTTTACACAGATGTGCTAAATCATTTGAAATGTGTGCAAGCTGTAGGCAATTGTACTTGTCATTTGCAAGGAGTTTCTAAAACAATTGCAATTTGATTAAAGGAATGAGAAATTCAAATCTGTTGTGAACAAGTGCCCAGTGGTTTGGAGGTTTGCACGAGTTGTTTTGAGAATGTCATTTCTGTTTCAAGAATTGAGCCAAAGCAATGGAGAAAAACTGTAAAACATTAAATAGCCGAGTTTTTTTCAGCGTGAGAAATACGATGTGTGGCGGGAGTGCGTGACTTAAGACCGAAATGCGTGAGTGTCACACTCAATGCGTGAGACTTGAGAGCCCTGCATCTGGAACACTTGCGTGAGATTCTGTGGAGCAGAGACGGATATTTGTCGGACCCCGGTCTGAGCTGGCAGACGCTGGGCTGTGATTGGCCGTGTTCAAGAGGCGGGACTTGGTGTCAGTTGTCAAAGCGAGTCTCAAGGTGAAGAAAAGACAAATTGCTAGTCAGTTACGAGCCTTTTAGGTCTGTGAATGCACACTATTTGATTTGATATCTGAACATGTCACATAACTAGGGATCTTACAAAGTCCTTTCAGCACAAAGACTTCCTGTAGCCACGGGAACACTCCACATCTAATAGTTTATGGTTTAGTCCAACAACAACATGTCAATTGCCTCAAGTTTACCGTTAACATTTTTTTAAAATATATATAGAAATAAATCACATTACTCCACTTATCTCTGGAAAAAAAGATGAAATCGTTTGAATCTGATTCATCATTAAATATATTTATTTTAATATTGCGTTGATTTTAATTCATAACTGTAAATAACTTTGTAACTTCAGTTTTGAAACGTGCTCTATGAATACCGTTGTCTGCTAGTTTAAATGAGAAACTTTGAGCTAACCTGCTCTGCAATTTGTATGTGGATACATAATATATATATGTAAACAAACACCCCAGTTGCAGAAAATGCCGTGTGTGCAGTCCCAGAAATTATTTCTTATTTAATGTCCAGCGGTGGCACTGTTGACAGAATAATGGTGTCATTTCACGATGAAGTCGCATCAATAAATCAGGCGGCGTAACGCCCCGCAGGCTCCTCCTCAGACAACTCCAGTGGTTCGCCCTTTCTCTGCATGTCCGCCAGCAGATCGTTTTATAGCCCTGCTGGTGATGTCAGGGATTATAACCCTGGCAGCTCCGGCTTTTCACTTCCTATCAATCAGAGATCAAAAGAACCGCAGAGCCGTCCCACTTGACAGGTGCCACGATGCTTGTTCAGAATGTGTTGAGGCTCGGTGATGGATCGCTGTCTGAGGTGGATTTCCTTTTCCAGACACAGTGGAAATAAGCCGAGAATTCTCTCCGTCACCATCGTTTCAAAGCTACGAATAGCCCCCTGTATAATGACTTCCAGCTTGAAATGTGGCATGTGTGTCTTTCTTTCTTGCTTTCGAGCACAATTTGTACAGTGAACGTGTCACTGTTCCGTTGGTGGACGGAGAGATACTTGCGCAAATGCCTAATTCTTAAAAAAATTCCGACACGTTCGTATGCATCACAGCTCCTGATCGACGAAGGCAGAAGCTCGTTAGGCAGTCGGCTGGGACTAACATCCAGAGGCGCTCTCTCGGTAGAGGATGGCTTGTCGGTGCAGTTGAGCGCTGGGATTTATGTGAGAACGCTTAGTTTAGAAGATAGATGATAACCTAGTGGTCTGTAATCCACCGTGTATTCTATCACACATGAGACAAAAAGGGTATTTCTCATTAAAAAAAAGGAAATCACAAAACAAGTTTAGGACTACTTATATTGTTATGGCATCAGGACACGATTGGAAATGAAAAAGAGAAGTAAAAAGTTGTAAAAATGTACTTTTCCCACTGCAACTGTTGCAGAGTGGAGGTCCGGGGGGTGAAATGGCGGCGCTGCAGTTGAAATCCAATGTGAGTCGAGTCTAAATTAAGGTTAGATTAACAAGCCAATACTACATTGCAGTGCAATGATGTGTCCGAACCGACCAGCTGGACTTGCTCGGGCGATGGCAGCTACAATCCCTCACTGGCTTCCCATCCGCACACACTGCCGGCTCCATGTGGCAGCAACGGCATGAAACACGGCACATGTCCCACTCACCTGTTGATTGAAGTGACTTTAAAAGAAGTGAGCGACATTCTCCTGTATGAGAGGGTTTATTTACAGATATCTTAGAAGCTGTACTCTCAGCCTACGCGACAAACTCACTTCAATCGATGTATCGTCGTACGCCTCTTGAGATATTTTAGTCGCATCAAGTCGAGCAGTTATTTAAAGACAAATTAGTGCTTGTGGCTTCAAGTTGCTTCAAAATGTAACTCATCTTTTTTGCTAAAAATAAGCTTAAATCACTGAAGTTGAACCATGTAATGTGTTAGATTACAGCGCAGTGGATTTTCAGTGAGAAACAGTGTGTGAATGAAGAGATATCGAGGGTTAAAAGACTGAAAGACGACGTGAGACGTTTAGTCGATGGACAGCCCGCGAAGAGGCTCCTCTTCATTCCACTGACGATTGATCCGTGTGTTTTTTTCGCCGGAGGCTGACCTGACATGCGATTTGCACATTTAGAGCAATATTATAACCATGAAAGAATATTGCATTCAATGCTGAAAAAATTTATATTTCGTGTAGTTTTGTCTCTATAATAATGAGCATGGGACTCACACACACGCACACAGACACACACACATGACCACACTCCTCCTCCTCCTCCTCCTCCTTCTTCTTCTTCTTCTTCTTCTTCTTCTTCTTCTTCTTCTTCCTCCTACTCCTCCTCCCTCCTCCTTCTTCTTCCCTCCTGGAGGCCTCCTCCACACACATGCCACTTTAACATGCACTTTAACTTAAACACACGTCACATGTAACATACACTTTTAACTTAAACACACGTCACTTGAAACACACACCTAAACACTTTAACGTTATTTGTTGTCCGAGCACTTTATCTTTATCTTTATCTTATCTGTCGCGTTGATTGTTGTTTGTCATGTCTAAATGTTGCACCTTCCGCCAAAAAAAATTCCTCGTTTGTGTAAACATTCCTGGCAATAAAACGGTTTCTGATTCTGATTTCTGATTCTGATGTGCTTCAGTAGCTCTCCATCAAATGTAAGGCCTCAGAACCTCCAGCTGACCAGTCAGTGGTGGTCTTTCATCCAGATTCAAGATTCAAGATTCAAGATGTTTTATTTGTCACATACACACACAGGGTGTGCAGTGAAATGAAAGTGGCAATGCTCAGCAGGAATGTGCAAGGGCAACAAGTACACACTATTTACAATAAAAAACAACACAATATTTACAGTAAGTGTGTGTGTGTGTGTGTGTGCCTAAGAGGGGCAGTTGTGTGGGTCTATGTGGGGGTCCTGGTGAGGTCGGAGTTCACAGTCCTGATGGCCTGAGGAAAGAAACTCCGTCTCAGTCTCTCTGTTCTTGCAGCGTGACTACGGAGGCGCCTGCCTGACCGCAGCAGCTGAAACAGTCTGTTGTTGGGGTGGTGAGGATCCTTCATGATCCTGCCGGCTCTGGTTCTGCACCTCCTGGTGTACAAGTCCTGCAGGGTGGGGAGTGTAGTTCCAATAGTGCGTTCAGCCGAACGCACTACTCTCTGCAGAGCCTTCCTGTCCTGAGCGGAGCAGTTGCCAAACCAGGCTGTGATGCTTCCTGTCAGGACGCCTCTACAGCTCCAGAGTAGAAGGACTGAAGGATCCTCTGGGAAACTTTAAATTTCCTCAGCTGCCTGAGGTGGTAGAGGCGCTGCCTTGCCTTTCTCACCAGAGTGTCTGTGTTCGTTGACCATGTCAGATCCTCGGTGATGTGGACTCCCAGGTATTTATACCCGCTCACCCTCTCCACAGTAGTCCCGTTAATCCCCAGTGGTGAGTACGTCCTCTGTTGTTGTACCCTCCTAAAGTCCACAATCAGCTCCTTAGTTTTGGTGACATTCATGATGAGGCTGTTGTCCTGGCACCAGAGTGACAGATCAGCAACTTCCTCCAGGTAGGCCTTCTCGTCGTTGTCGGAGATCAGGCCCACCACCACTGTGTCATCCGCAAACTTGATGATGGTGTTGCAGCTGAACCTGGCCACACAGTCATGTGTGTACAGGGAGTACAGTAGGGGCTGAGGACGCAACCCTGGGGATCCTGTGTTCAGGGTGAGGGGTTTGAGGTGTGTCTGCCCACCCTGACCACCTGTGGCCTGGCGGTCAGGAAGTCCAGGATCCAAGCACACAGGGGGTGTTCAGTCCCAGCTCAATCAGCTTGCCGCCAGTCTGGAGGGACTATGGTGTTGAAAGCTGAACTATAATCAATGAACAGCAGTCTCACATAGCCCCCTCTGGCTGTCCAGATGAGAGAGTGTGGTGTGCAGTACCTGGGAGACAGCATCATCCGTGGATCTGTTTGGGCGATAAGCAAACTGCAGCGGGTCCATGGAGGAAGGGAGGAAGGCGCAGATGTAGTCCTTTATCAGCCTCTCAAAGCATTTCATGACCACCGAGGTGAGGGCCACCGGTCGGTAGTCATTCATACATGCTGGAGAAGCATTCTTGGGCACAGGGACAATAGTGGATCTCTTGAAGCAGGCGGGGACCACGGACTCAGCCAGGGAGAGGTTGAATATTGTGGTGAACACTGGAGCTAGCTGGTTAGCACAGGTCTTCAGTACTCGCCCAGATATGCCATCTGGACCTGCAGCTTTCCTGGTGTTCACCCTCAACAGAGCCCTCCTCACACTGTGCTCAGTCACAGAGAGTGTGTGTTCATCCCCAGCGGTAGAACCCACCTCGGCTACGCTAACGGTGTCCCGAGGCAGCTTAAGTGTCAAACCCTGAGGACCTGCCCTCTGCTCTCTGGGCTCCTCTGTGTGTGTTTACTCACCGATCGGCCTCACAGCGACGCGCCGCAGCACCGCGCCATGCTAGTGGCTTTGATAAGACTTCACATGGCTTCACGCGATTGTTCCAGCATTCATCGCTTTGTTTTTTATCCACCGTTCGTGTTGTGTCTTTTATCCCTTACTGAAAGTGAAATCCCCTTTCAATGCTGCGTTCATATTTGTGTGACTCACTAAGTTTTGAGAAAGAGGTAAGAACAATAAATACCGTGTATACATTATTGATTACCAGCGCCACAATAATGAGCATGATTCTAAGCGCGTTCATTGGTCGATTGTTGTTGATTATTATTATGGTTGACCCAATGCAACAATAGCATCACGGCATCATGTTCGCAATGTTCTCTCACGCCGCCGTTCCCGAGGATTGTCACATGGACGTGAACATGACATCGTGGCTCCCCGCACAGCAGGGCATGGCGTCTCGGGCTGATCAAAAATCACACTTCCACAAGATATTATAATTGTATCCCTCGGATGACGGATGGTGAGCGGTAAACCCCTCGCTGGTTCAACTGGTGGGACTCCAGCAACTGCTAATTGAATGACAGTAATTTGCAAGTGTATTCGTGTGTGTGTGTGTGTGTGTGTGTGTGGGTCACAGTGCCTCCTACATCAGAAGGCAAGTCAAAAAGTTACTTGTGTTGTACTTTTAAAGGGCAAAGCAACAAGGAACAGCGTTCCCCTCCGAGAGTCTGCTCGGCGCTCGAGTGAGGGTCGCACAAACTGCATCTTCCAATCTTTGGGATTTAATATTCATGAATAGTCCGAGAAAACTAATGTCAGCGGCGTGTCATCATGAATAAAGATGCCCGCGTTTGCATACAAATCCTGATCAGCATTATGGTATTTGCATGACTGTTCATTTGACTCCGTCTTCTCATTTCTGCTGCGTAACGCCGCAGATGTTTGAAATCATAAACAGACCGGCTGGGAATACGCTCACCTTGAACCTGTCACCATTCTGACGGATGAGCTCATGCGAGCGGTGCGACACCAAAACAAGAGTTTGCCGTAATGAGATTCGGTTTGGAGTGGAGCAGGAATGATCAATTCAAGTAATATTCAATAGAGCGAAACCTGATTTGAGTCGGCCGCGATTTGAGTTCAATGCTAACATCTGCATAACATCTGCATGCCATTATGATGACAATGTCAACGTGCTGATGCTGAGCAGGTCTTGTTCACTATTTTGGTTTAGCTCGTTAGCAGGCTAACTTTCGTTGATGGGCGAGCCGTCGTTGAGGCAATTTCTTGCTTGTCATATGTGAATATTTGCTGGTTTTCTTCATCTTCGATGTTAGTAGATTTAATTGTTTTGGGTTCTGACTGTTGGGTTGATGAAATTAGGCAATTTCAATCTGTCAACTTGGGCTTCACGGTATTTTAATGGCTTTCAAGAGGCCAAACTATTTATTAATAAATCAAGAATGCAATCTTCAGAAGCATATTCATTAAAAGAAACTTAAATTGCAGCCCTAATTTGAACAAAGCGACGTCCATTTTTCAGAAATGATGAATCGATTTTAGGGCTACATTTCTCCATGTTTATAAAAGAAATCTCTTTCTCCACACTTGACGTTCTAATTTGAAAAGTATTTTGGCTTTTTTCAAGATGTCTCAACTAATAAGCACTCTTTGAGTTTAATTATCCCCTCTCAGTGGTTTATGTCACATTGCATGTCAGAAAGCACTGGTTTTGAGACTATACGTCGACTATTTGTCATCATTAATGATTTAATTAAATCAATTCATCAATTCATGTCACTGGTGACGAGATCTTCTTCTGATCCCGACCTCTGTTTTTCTTTTCCTTTCTCTGTCTTCACAGGTCACCCGATAGTCCTCTGCTTCCAGGATGACCTTGTTTGAAGCCAGACGTTTGCTTCTTTGACCGAGACATTTGGATATCATGTGTTTTTGAGGATTTGTGGAAACCAGGGACCAACAAGGACAATAACATTCCCCTCGAACGAGTGGAGGAAGAGGACCAGGAGCATCATATCCAAAAGTATTCCTGACTTTAGATCCAGCATCCACAGTAGCCGTCTCTGAACTATACTGCCCACTAAATCTCTCTTTGTGTTATAGTTTTATTCCTATGGATTAGAAGACTCAACCATGAAGATATGTATTGACTCAAAGACTATGGATTACACCAGAAAAAAGAAGAAAAAAAACATCCCTAAAACCAAACCATGTGATGTGAAACCTTTGTGTTATTTTCATGCCACAAAGAGCCCCAGGACTCATGATGCATATCTGTGTTGAAGATCTCTTGAGATCATAAGCATTTTTCATTCCTTTTAGCCTTATGGAGCAGAGATATCTCTTCTGATTTTGTCTTTGTTGATTTGAAGCTATCAAGTGTTCGGCTTTCTTAAGTTCGTTAGGATGTCGAGTCTTGTTTTTAAAGACGGAAGACGATGCCACAACAATGAAACACCGAGAACATGTGATGAAGAAGGGTCAACACAGCTGAGTTCTGCCAACTTGTTTAAATGGTATCTGTAGTTTTCATAGCCTGGTGACTACCATCGAGTACAAATGTCAATATTATCTCAATAAATCTAACTCAAAGAATATCACTGTTCAGAAACATGTGGGTGTTTACAGTGTATGTTAATGCTCTTTGTGTACCGGCCACGATGATGTGAAAGGAGGAAAATGTGACATTCGGCAAATGTAAAAATGGGCCGCGTTCAAAAATACAAGCAGAAAACCTCCCGACGCTGTTTCTTAAAATGAACATCCTTCACGGAAAAGCCATCTTAATTGTGGACCGGGGAGACACCGATAATTAGCTCTCACTCGAACACAACCCCTAATCCCATTTGATACATCTCCAAAAAAACTAGATGTGATCGTCATCCAAGCCTGATTTTATTGTGTTGAGTTAATGCTACCCCTCACCAACCAATGATTGGTGGTGCGGGGGATGATTTCCAAATAGGCTGTAAGAAAATCCCAAAAAGGATTGTTAGTGCGTGTCATTAAAAGCTTACAGAAAATAAACCTTCAGTCTGGGCAGCAAGAGGCTCTACAACCAAAAAACAAAGACCAATGACCATAGAAAAGAATGACATCACCCGAGCGGCCATCCCAGATGTGTCGTCCAATGGCAAGTGAGATGTTGATCCATTTGGACAACGTAATGTTACCATCATTACTGACATCAACATGATATCTGTGGGAGCCAAGCAGGTTGGAGGCGGGCTGCTCCTCCTCCGAGGAAGCTGCATAAGTATTTCACCTTGGGGACAGAAGCCGTGGCATGAATGTACAGCATACAGGGACGCCTCATCTGATGTGATAATAAGAGACATTTCTGAAATGTAATTCCTTCTATAGCTGTCGTGTTTATGACTGCGAGACAAACGCATCAACACACCTGACTGTGCACTGCGATCAGAGAAACTCTGAGAACAGATGCAGCGTAATTCCACCTGATGAAGCAGAGAAAGCTTCAGTCGATTGTTATGGAGTCCAGACTCCGAACAAACCGCCGCTTTATGGGGAATTTCATATTTGGTGAGTCCATTTCCATCTGTAATTGAAACAGTGCGTTCATAGCAGAATGTTCCTTATACTAAACATAATTAATTAAGCAGAAATGTCGATGGCTCGCTCCCAAAGATCAGACCCGAGGGACCGGCGCTGAGGGGGAGGCGTGTGTGTGTGTGTACGTGTGTGTGAGGGGGTTTAGCTATGATTAGCGATCCAGGTTGCCTCTTGTTTGGTTAGAAATCATTAAATTACAGTAATGACTAATTTCTCATTCCTGCATGCAATTCGCAGGAGACCACCGCGGATTTAATAAAGAGCTGGCGATGAATTACAAACAGCGAGCGGCTGAGGAAAGGCTACGTGATTATACAGAGTAATTCCAAAGTGCATTAATAAAACAATACAGAAACATGGCTAAATCATTTGAGATGAAGGCTATTTGCATAATTCATTAAGATGAATCAGACCAGGCAATCCGCGAGGAACCGGGAGAGAAGACGAGATCCCAATCCCCTGGAAAAACCCTTTCTATCTACAAACAATGATACACATCTACCCTTGGATCAGAGAATTAACCTCTGTGCACTTTACAGCCCCGGCAGTGTTGAAACACAATCCTTCAGCCCTCCACCTTTATGTGAGGTAATATTCTATTAATAATGAAAGATCCTTTCATACCGCAAGCTCCTCGGGGATTTGTTGCACTGCCATGAAAGACCTTCACAAAAAAGTTGAATGGAAATGTATTGCCGTGTTTTGGAAGCCGCGTTGTGGATCTGACGGCCGGCAGGTTTGACAATTCCCTGTGATGCTATTGACTCGGGCGTTTCATTCTCCGCGGCACAATGCATCGGGCGGGATGCACACGGGATGAGCTTGGCCGGTGGTCACGGATCACACGCCATAGATAAGTCACCTGTTGTGCTGCTGGGGAAGCCCACCTGGAGCCAATGCAATCCTCCCTCCGCTCCCGATAAGCTCAGGGCGACTGAAATGGATGTTTAAAAAGAGACGTTTTCTTCCTGGCTGAGGTCTGATGAGAAAATGTATATTGCTTATTGGTGGGGGATTAAGTTTGGCTTTGCTGGTCTGGATGGTTGTAGTTAGTTTTCATTTTAAGATTGTTCCACACTTCTTTTTTTTCCGTTAAAGATAAGAGATTACGTCATCCGGCAGCTCGGCCTTGGGCTCTACGTACCCCGTCGGCATCGGTGTTGCACGTGTGCGTTGCGTGCATACGCTGTCTTTTCAAAGTAAACTTCCGTGTTCACGGGAAACAACTCAGTCAGGCAACCAAAGGACTTCCATTCAAGTCGATGTTGACTTTTGGTTCCAGACAGGACACGACCACAAGTCTCCTGTTCTTTAAAACACGCTCAACAAACACCCTGTGACTACGCTTGACACTGTTTTTGAAAAAGCCAGACTATGTTTAATGTGATAGAAAAAAAAGAACATTTGTTTCCTGACAATGGAAACACACTCTCACTCACTTCCATCCACTCAGGGGTGTTGCTGCTACAGACTCACGATGGGGGCCAGTGTTGGCGAGCGTTCGCAATCTTTTAATAGATATTGCTGCGTTACGACGGAAACGTATTGGTGCAGATGTAGCCTCACATGAGCGTCTGTTAATAAGATACTTAAAGGTTAAAGTCACGTTTTTTGGGGATTCAACCAACTTCCGCCCCACTTGGACTTAATCACTCTTTATACTTCGTAGCCTGGTTCCTTTACTCAAAGGTGAAACTGAGCAAGAGTTGTTCGTGGAACGCCATAATTTAATGCGTTTGCTGAAGTTGAATCGAGACAAGGAAACCAAAAAATTAACCCACCTTCTCGAAGGGTCGTGTCCGATGGTGTGACGTCACTCGGGCTGTGCTGACGTCATCGACCCTCGCAGACGCGCAACGCATCAATCACGCTGAAAGGCCGTTGACCTTGCCGGTTCCAGCTGTTGTTTGCTCAGTATGAAACGTGCCAATAGAAGCGCCATTTATAAGGTTAACAGTTCATCACTCACAGATTCGGGTTATCAGGTCAGGATTGTTTATGTGTCTTTTGTGGTCTCTTAAGCAGGACATTAATGTGCAGTGTGTCCCGGCAGAGCGGACGATGGTGCGGTCACTATAGTCATATTTCATCTCTTAACCCTTGTGTTGCCTTAGGGTCATTTTGACCCGAATCAATATTACACCCTCCCCCCGCCTTTGGGTCATTTTGACCCAATTCAATGTTTCACCCTCCTGTTACCTTTATATTTACTAACATATTTTACCCTTTGGGTTCAATTTGACGCCAGCAATTAAAACCTCCAGAAAATTATTAGAATTAATATTGTTTTCCAAGTTTAAGTGTGAGGCACTTTATGTTTGTTTGTTGACTACCGAAAGAACACCGACATTAAACATTGAATGGGGTCAAATTAATCCTAAAGCGGGGGGAGGGTGTAATATTGATTCGGGTCAAAATGACCCTAAGGCAACACAAGGGTTAATAACAAAAAAAAAGCAAATGTGTCAAAGGCTGAGATATTATTATAATTAGGTCTTTCCTTACACGTCAGGTATTTGAAAGACAATATGATGTTGGGGCTGCACGGTGGTGCAGTGGCTAGCAGCAAGAGGGCCACGGGTTCAATACCCGGTCTGGGTAGTCCTTCTGTGTGGAGTTTGCATGTTCTCCACCGTGGCAGACAGGCAGGTTAATTGATCTCTAAATTGCCCATAGGTGTGAATGTGAGCATGAATGCTTGTCTGTCTCTATGTGTGCCCTGAGATGGACTGGCGACCTGTCCAGGGTGAACCCTGCCTTCGCCCAATGTCAGCTGGGATCGGCTCCAGCGCCCCGCGACCCTAAAGAAGGATAAGCGGTTTGGATAATGGAAAAAATGTATATATATATATGATTTTGTATTATCCATCCATTATCAATACTGCTTCATCCTCATAAGGGTCACAGGGCGCTGCAGCCGATCCCAGCTGACATAGCGAAGGCAGGGGACACCCAGGACAGGCTGCCAGTCCATCTCAGGGCACACATAGAGACAGACAACTATTCACTCTCACATTCACACCTATGGGCAATTTAGAGATCAATTAACTTGCTGCATGTCTTTGGGAGGAAGCCAGAGAACCCGGAGGGAACCCACGCTGCCACGGGGAGAACATACAAACTCCACACAGAAGGACCGCCCTGACCGGGAATTGAACTCACGGCCCTCTTGCTGTGAGGCGACAGTGCTAGCCACTACACCACCGTGCAGGCCTGATTTTGTATTAGATTCTCTCAAACATGTAATAAACATCTCTCATATCATTGTCCCATCAGGATCTAAGCAGAGACCAACAAACTGGTTCTGTCCAACTGGAACAAAACCAGAAAACCGGTGAACCTCTAAAGCTCGAAAACAAATTAGCACATTATATTGTTTGTTTAGGCCCAATAAAAAAAAAGTTTAAAAATATCAACGCAATGTCTTCACGGAGACGCAACACTTTCTCATTTCAACTTGTCAAATGCTGATGCTGTGTCGTCCCTAACACACCGGGTCGCTATTGGTCACTTCATTTTTTGACAGATATTGTCGGGAAATCCGTCTCATCAGCTAACTCGCGGCAAAAAAAGTGAATGCATGTTTTTTCAAAAAATGTCAAACTGTTCCTTAACACCAAGCAATACCTTTTGCTCTGCTGGCTATTTAAATTTAAATATTACAGTTTTGTTCTCTTTAAACTTCTCCACTGTGACTCCTGCTAATAAAATCCTTTGAGGTAGGTTATGGTATGTATGTTATTAACTGAGCTGGTTTCATTGCAGGTTTTATAGACTGAAGCCTCTGAAGCTGTTGATTAAAGTTCTCCCACTTCTCTTCCCTGGAGTAAGTCCCTGGTCAGCCGTCTGAAATAGAAAATAGTATTAAAATAGTATTTCCTAGCCCTGGTCAGGGAGGTGCACACATGTTAGTGGAAGCGGACGACCCAACTCACCAATCCTAATTTAAATGGAATTCCAGCAATAGTTCAGTTCAATCAGAGTTGCAGCTTTCAATTTGTAGTATTTAATTTGTTTATTGAAGGACTTCTAAAGTCTAAATTAATTTGGATGAGAGAACTAGTGAATATAAACTGAAGACAAACAAGCAATTTGTTTTTTTTCCAGCTTATCTAAATCAAACAAGATCGCAATCAGAGATCGGTCGAGACAATGTTCCCAAAGAAAATGAGTAAACAAAACATTTTGATCTGAACGAGCAAGGCCTTGCACTTCAAGACATGTGCATACGGAAAACAACGTTTCCAGTGACACAAACACCATCTGCTGGGTTTACCAGGGTTTTTGACAGGAAGAATTAGGTGTCAGATACACCGAGCAAAATCAGATTTTTTCATTTCATAATGAAAGCTGACAGACTGTAATAAAAAAAGCGCTCGATCTTCAAACAGCCGAGATGAAGAGTAAAAAAGTCTGGATGGAAAACTTTCCCTGCTTTAAAAAAAAAAAAAAATCTCATTGTGTTCTCTCTTTTCAATATCTGGGGTATTTCTTTCGTCCCCAAATTGGATGCTCTAATTCAGTTTGGGGTCGGAGTTTGATGTTTTTTCTGACGGCTGTTTGTGTTATTCTCGTCTTCCGTGAGCACTTTATTTTCTAATGAGTTGTGCCTCTCTCTCTCTCTTTGTGTGTTTGTGTGTGCACCGTGGTGACCTGAGGCGTAATGGGATTATCCTGCTCAAGGCGAGACGTAGATGCCTTGAATCCTAATATCAAAGTCTTCCTCACTGTACCTGACACCTCCTCCTCCTCTCTGTGTTTCTCATGCCCGACTGGACTGAGAGGCGATTAGCGCATGACTCACGACGCCGCCGCGGCCCGCGAGCTGTTTTTCCCGGAGAGTCATTCACACATCCTGTGGAGGCTTCCTATCCAAAGTGGTTGAGATCTTATTTTTTCTGATCTATTTACAACAGCACATACTGTATGTACCTTCACACGCACAAATTATGTGTGAAGAAGAAGAAGAAAAAAAAAAAACTGCAATCTGACATGCTCAGGAAGTCTGAGGCCGCGCGGCTTCCTGCGGGCGCGTACACGGTGTTGACAAGACATTAGTGCTGGCTGCTGCATCGGCTCTCACCTCTCATCAGAGACGCTCTCAGCTCCCACACTGCATTATCGCAAAGGCCCTTGGGGTCGGTGCGAGGGCCCGCTGTAATTCGAAAAAGGAAATTATCTTTTGTGGAACTTACTCAAACAGACCAAAAAGCAGCAGGAGGAGGAGGAGAGGGCAGAGGGTGAGTGGGTGTCTATAGGCAAAGGGGGAGGGGGATGGAAAGGTGAAAACGACCACTGAACTTCCTCACTTGGCGACCTGTGAACCAGGTTAATAGGAGGGAGGTTGAGCTGATATCTATCTGGATGGGCAGAGAGGGAGAGACACACAGAATGACATTCTGATGGATTTCTAACTGCCTTTTCTTCCCCTCCTTGGCCCCATTTTGAAGTGTGCAACTGCACATTTAGTTATTTATTTATCTTGTTTTATTTGAATGCCGCAAATAGCATCCACGTCTCTGCTAATGGTCAAGTTACATTACACCAGGAGCAGGGGTCGGCCCCTCTCCGACATTTATTTAGATGATCGAGGGCACTATTAGATGATGCGAGAGGCCTGAAAGTGTTCTTTATTTTGTTATTTTAGAGGAAAGGTGGGGTCATGGGATCTTCTGCTATGTTATGAAAATGTAGGCGTGCTCACAGGATGCATATTAATGACCGTTCCCCTTTTCATCTGGCACAAATCATCTTTTAGAGACCAAATACGACACAGAATAAGGACATTCCCATAAGAATGCTAACACACTGAGCTGAGATGGTGAACGTGTTACATTACAACACAAGATTACGTCTGCCAACAGCACGCTGACGTTAGGCATCAGCTGAAAGCATGAGCATACGGCGACCCCTCAGGTAGACGTCCTACATCCCTTTAACACTGAAAGAGCAAATGTCCGAGTCCAACAACAGTTACAGAGGAGCAGTCGCTCGAGAATCAGACATAGAAGCTCAAAGTATAATGCCGAAAGTGTGAATCCTCACGTTTGATGCCATTTGCAGAAGACTACCTCTGCATTTCAAATATGATGCACAGGAAATTAGATTACCCTTGAGGCTGTTTTTCAGGCTTAGATGTGAGATTCAAGTTTAAAGTGAGAAAGACGAGGGCCGAGAAAGTTCAAGTGTGTTTAAAAATGTTGAATTCAGTTCCCTCTCACTTGATATGTAGGTTAGCTTTTCAACACGTTGGGGCAGCACCCCGCACACAGCTCTGTGATTTATACAAATGATTTATCAAAGTAAATAGCTCGAGCTGCTCACTCTCCGCTCTCCAACGGATGATTTGAGATGTGTGGCCCCGTGAGGTACACGGGAACTTCTTCCAGATGTTCCTGACTAATTACCTATTGTTGCACGGATCTCACAGTCCGTCGGTTCCTCTGTTGTCTTCCGGTGGGAGCCCGGCCATCCCTGTTTCATATCCTCGGCTTGGTCTCCACTTACCTGGGGGGCGCTCCTCTCCATCTGTGAGGGGAACCGGAGAGACGGAGAAGCCCACCGGCAACACGCGCCACCGTTAGCCGTCATTTCAAACACCTCTCTTTCCTGCTGCTTGAACGCAGCGGGAGACGAGTTATATGAAGTGCAACAGTCTACAGCTGTTTTGTGTGTTCTGTGTGCTTTGCAAAAAGACAAAAGCAGCTGTAGCGTGTCACACTATGCTTTGATGAAGCCGGGTGGTTATTTCTGGAAACAGACCTTTGAGCATTTATGCTGGTTCGGCATTTTAAAGGGAACAACTCGTCCTTCAGATTTAATTAACGCGCTCAATTCAACAAGTGGAATACACTGAACCGGAGTGAAATAGCATATAACTGGGACACAGACGTTTTTATTTTTTTCTCTTAACGCCGTCCTCTACGATGAGCGCGTTGGCACATTTATTCTCGATGAATAATTGAGCAAAAGAGCGTTTACATGGAGAGCAAATTGAAACCGTGTGCATGCTTTCAACAAACACAGACTGCATATTTCACCGGGGGGGGGGGGGGGGGTCAGAGAGAAAAAGGCCGGGTTTTAGCTGCACGACGACAGAATACATCCGGTTCGGTCAGCTGTCTCGAAGTCGGCCCGGCCTTAACTGTACGAGCATCTTCCACTCGCGGTAATGGACTCGCTGGTCGAGAGAAGCCCTCCGCGTCCACACTCAGAGGGCTCCGGCAGCACAGCCAGAGCTGGAATGGATTAAGATGCGCTCGACTGCCTTTCGCCGTCCTGTCAATGTGGACCGGGGCTGTGGGGCTGGCGCAGATCACCGAGACGCAGGAAAGGTCGTCGCCGCCGGGAGCAGGAGGCAAAGGAAATATTGTCCTGACAAGATGTAGAGTGACTTCTGCAACCCGAGGCCCGTGTTTCCAGATTAAACCACACTGGCTGATAGAAGAGGAGAAGTCAGAGGAGGTGTGAAAGGAAGGGGGCGGGGGGCTTGGAGGGTGTTGACGCCGCCACCCTTGAATTCCTTTAAAAATCAGTTGACATAAAAAGCTTTTGAAGGGTGCCTGATGAGACACGGCTAATTTCCTCCTGCGCATCTTAAATTAGCGTCACCTCTGCACCCCGTGGTGTTAAATGTTGCGCCATTCATGACTTAGTAATGCTTTGCAGCATTTCAACAACAAAACTGTACAGTAAAAAGTAATGTATTATGCATGGGGTTTTCTTCACAGCGCAGCAGACTCAACAATTCCTCATATTCATATCAGCTACCATAACAAGGATCTCGGCAACGGCCTGTATCACATATCATCTTTTTTTCTTTTTGGGGCACTGTTTTCAGCCCGAGTACCAATTGTTCCACCGGAGTTATTAATCTTTTTTGTATTTTTTTGTATGTGTCACAAACATAGTGGTTCCTTGATTTTATTTTATTTTTTTTAAGTTGAAGCAATTCCCTAAAATAGTTGTGCTCTGTATTCTTTTCTTTTTGCAAGCGTCACTCAGAGAGGAGTAAACAACGCATTTCTTGGAGTCTATTTTCAGCCGTGGATTAAAACACATCCTCTCTTGAGTGCAGTACGGTGCATGAAGAATTGTTCCGAAATAAATTAAAGGCGCTAATGTTCATACTAATATGAAAACATGTCACCCAGTGCCACATTGTTGCTCACTTTAACAACAATGTAGAAAAATCTACTATATCAGGTTTCGGCTTCAGGGATTACTTGTTATAGTGGGATCTATGAATCGTTGGTTCGGCTCTTTTTATAGGATTTGTATTCAAATAAGAATATGCTCAAGTATAATCACCCTTGTGCTTCAAGCAAATCGTATTCTTTCACAATGTTTCATGCATTCCTGTGACAAGAATCGCTGTCCCAGAGGGCGTGTCGTCTAAAAGGAAAAGGAAAGAAAAGAGTTATTGTTGTTAGAGCAGTCTGAGTCTAAAGATCTAAAGTTACTACTTTGTAGAACAAACAGACTTTTGAATCAGATTTTAATGACAGCTCAGCATAAATCCCCACATTTTAAATCATACACTTAAAGCAAGCAGATTCATTATAGATCGACTGTATCCGATAATAGACCAACAGTTCATCTCTGAAGGGGAGAAGCTTTTTATCGAGGAGTCATGTTTCATGCTCCTCATCGGGTTCCCCCGGCTTGTTTCTTTTACTTCAACGCTCATTAGGCCCGCTAGTTACAGAACCGCCATGCAGGTCTCCCCATTTATTTCTCCTGTACGTTGGCAGTGTAGGTGCAGTTCTGGCAAAGTCCAGAAGGGCCTCAGCAGCACTCTCCATTAGTTTGGCTGATTCAGGGGTTGTTAGCCATTTTTTATTTCCCATTAGACCCACAAAAGCTCTATTCATGTTCCCTCTCAGGTAACTCATTAATTTGCTGAGATGCATATGAGAAGGCGAGCGAGGGTCTCTCGCCAAGAGTTGGCGAGCATTTTTATGCATAAAAAAAATACAGAGTGCGGCAGATGGTTACATTAGGGACGGATGATATTGACACAATACAGCCTCTGAATATGTCTGTGTTTGTGTGTATATCTGAATTACATGAACTCATTAAATTCTGATATTAAGGGGAGTGTGTGTGTAGATCCCATATAAATGCATGTGTGCGTGCGGTATAGTGAGAAAAAAAAGGTGCCCTTAACAATCGCCCGCAGTCTCTTCCGGAAGGAGTTCGAATAAATGTAGAAAATGAAAGCAAAATAAATCAAATGATGGATTGAGAGGCATCAAATATGGGAATGGAGCACAAAGAAAGGGGATGCAGTGGAGTCAGACGGAGTGAGGCCTCACAGAAGGCATGGCGAGCTGCACGCCGCAGGACTCTGCTTTCTTTGTTCAGCCTGTTCTCTTAACATTAGCACCATTTATTACTTCACTTCATGCGGGTGGAGTCCCTCCGCATGACCCAGTTCTATAAACGCACTGCAAGGTGAGTTGGCTCTGTGGTGGATTTAATTAAGTGATATATATATATTCATTGCACATTATTAATTCTACTTCTTCCTCGGAGTCTTCGGGTCTTCTTGCCTCATCGGGTCATTGGTCCCGCCTCCTGCCTCTGAAGCCCTGCCCCCTGCCCATGCCCCCCTCCCCCTCTTTCTGTTTCATGGATTGTGGAGGTCTGGATCATGCTCCATGCCTACGACTAATTCATCATACATTTCTGAAATATGTATTGAATGTATTGTAACTCTGTAACACTGTTCATCTGTACACATGACATCGATTGCTTCTGTCTAGGATCCTCCTCTGCTGATCTCCTGAAGGTTTGTCCCTTTCATCCCTGTGAAAGGTTTTTTTCTGTTTTTTGGGGATTTCTTCCCTGATTAGATTGTGAGGTCCTGCACAGGGATGTCGTATATGAGGCACATTTTTAATTTGTGATTTTGGGCTATACAAAATAAACTGAATTGAATATAGTCTCACAGACATGCACACATTTAGCTCAAGCTAGCCGTAATACATCTCAACTGCTCTGGCCGCAAACTCATGAGTATGTCTTTATTAATAGTTAAGCCTATAAGATATTATCCAGAGCTGTAGATTACATCTTCAGTGTTTTCAGTCTTAAACGATATATTTACGTTGATATAAAACAGACTTCCCATTTGAGAAGCTTGAACCGTCAAAAGCATTTAGCACTTTTGACTTTGAAATGACGTGTGTGGATTCATGGAGCTTCTTGAAGGTTTGTGATCAGCTAGACTGGTTTGATTGACATATGGTTTCAAGGGCGGATCAAAAAAATAGTTGTCATATGAACCTGCCAATGACAACACCAGCACAACACATTGGCTGACATTCAAATAAGAAATGTTCCCATCCTCAAGCGTGAGACTAATTGATGATCGACATAAGCAAAGATGATTCTTCCGATTTTTACCGTGGCGGTTTGCCGCTGCCGCGCTGCTCAATCTATCAGAATCATCCTCGACAAAGTATTAAAATATGTATTTTCGTAATGTGCAGCCTTCTCAAGGATTGCAAAAAATACGAGACGTGAGAATAGTAATCAGTGGAAAGATGAAAAGAGGCAAAGGAGCCCTCGTGGAAGAACCTCTGAGGGGCTGGAGACATTGCAATTATAGAAACTATTGACTTGGGCTTCCCAAGGTATGATCAATTGCAGTGAAATAATGACATCTCTGTGTTGTTTTGACCCACTCACGGTGAAGGCAATTTATTTTGTGTGACAAGAGGCTTGCGAGGGACAACTCAGCTGATGTGTGCCAGAGATCAAGGAGACGAGAGTTTCCAGCTGGAAAGACAAAGCAGCGAATCAGAAGTAGGTCATTACTTTTGTACATTGAGTACGTGGCACCAAATGTCTAATTTTCAAATTTATTTTCTATTTGTAGTCAGACACTTATGATCTTCTCGAGGTAACATTACTGCATATTGCATACGCATTTATGAGAGCTCAGGTAGATAACTCCAGTCACAAATGAAATATTCTGCTCTTTGCAATATCTTTCCATTGTTTATGAACGTGGCCTTTAATTGTCCTCCGAGCGTGAACGGAAAACAACTTTCATATTTCTGAAATTAAAGCCGTCACCAGTTTTAGAAGATGTGAAATTGCAGGTTCATATTCTTCATTGCTTTTTGAACAATAAACACAATAGGCCTCTCTCTATGATGACAAATGATACAATAAATATATTCGTGAAAGTCTTCAAAGTAAAAACATTCAAAGTTTTATATACTGGAAATTGCATCTGGAAGAAATGATTTTACATGAAATATCACTGTTTATTTCTTTAGCATTTATTATAATCCATCCTGATATTTGTATTGTTTCCCAGCCTTCAATCTCTCTCATTGTGATTGAGTGAAGCTAATTCATCTACTATATTGCTCATACATTTTTCTTTCATTCACAATCTATTGTATTTATTGTTACATAATACTTTCTAAATAGCCTATATTTTTATGTATTGTAATTGCAATATCATTATGTGGTAGTGTTTAGCCATTTGTGTTTGTGACTGTCATTGCCACAGTCTTCCAAGCAAGGGCTGAGCCCTATATCAATATTATCAATGTACAGTTAATCATTGTAAGTGTGTGGATACAGTTTTGTCTCTGACACAACGTCTACACTTTATTCAATTAAGTTTTATAGCAGCCCGATTGCCAATTGTACTCAGCTGTTTGCCTCCTGTTCAACTACAATTTGTAAGATGTGCAACATTTAACTTCAGGCACCAACTCTTTGTTTCTTGTGCACATCCTTTTGTGGAGAAATAACTGTGTTTTTGCAGGAATAACCATCTCTTTGAAGGGATAACTGTGTTCTTTTGCTGTGTTGCGACTGCAGAATGTCTGTGATTATGTTAGTTGAGCAGAACGTTCGTTATTTGTCAACTCAACGCGTCACTTGAAGTCGCAAGAGGAATTTTCCTGTGTTGCTGTTGGCAGCTTGAGACGTCGACGGATCGTCCAAACGCCGCTAAGATGACGAGGAACACTCCTCTGTAACTGCTGCCTCACATGTATGTTATAGATAGATAGAAAAATGGATATATAGAAAGATAGATAGAAAGGTAGGTAGATAAATAGATATATATATATGTAGATAGATAGATACAAAGGTAGGTAGATAAATAGATATATATATGTAGATAGATAGATACAAAGGTAGGTAGGTAGATAGATAGAGGTAGTTAGATTGATATATAGGTAGGTAGGTAGATAGATATATTCATACATAGGTAGGCAGATAGATAGTTAGAAAGATAGATAGGTAGGTAGGTAGATAGATAGAGGTAGTTAGATTGATATATAGGTAGGTAGGTAGGTAGATAGATAGATACATAGGTAGGTAGATAGGTAGATAGATAGATAGATAGGTAGGTAGGTAGGCAGGTAGATAGATAGATACATAGGTAGGTTGATAGGTAGATAGATAGATAGATAGGTAGGTAGGTAGATAGATAGAGGTAGTTAGATTGATATATAGGTAGATAGGTAGATATATAGATAGATACATAGGTAGGAAGATAGATATAGGTAGTTAGATTGATATATAGGAAGGTAGGTAGATAGATAGATACATAGGTAGGTAGATAGGTAGATAGATAGATAGATATATACATAGGTAGATAGATAGATAGATAGATAGATACATAGGTAGGTAGGTAGGTAGATAGATAGATACATAGGTAGATAGATAGATAGATAGATAGATACATAGGTAGGTAGATAGGTAGATAGATAGATACATAGGTAGGTAGGTAGGTAGATAGATAGATAGATACATAGGTAGATAGATAGATAGATAGATACATAGGTAGGTAGATAGATAGATAGATAGATAGATAGATAGATACATAGGTTGGTAGATAGGTAGATAGGTAGGTATTTTTTTAACAGACTCACACCGCCACTCTTAAACTTATATCCATGCGCTGATGGCCATCTGATGCAATCAGCGCAAGATAACATTTTGTAAGTAAAGGACCGTCTGCTTCGAGCCATGGATACATGTGCAGATGTTGGCTGTAATTATCATCTGCATAGCGTGTGTGTCTGAGCCTGGTGTGAAATTTCACATTGCTGGATTTAGATCTGTCCGTCTGTCTTATTAAATTTATTAATTAGTAATGAACTGCAATGATGAGATGAGTGTGATTTGGTGTAAAGTCACAACCCTCTCAGGAGTTATTATTAGAAGTCGCTAAGCTCTAAGTATGAAGAGGTGAGAGTCGGTCTTCACATCAACTCTGTGGACTCTATTCCACACGGTCGTTTTCATTTGTGTGACTGTGTTATATACTGTACAGTATAAAGTAAATTCATATGCAACAATTTGTCAATGCATTAATCAAGTCTGCATATTGTTTTTCATGCCTTGCTTGAGTTATTACTATATGTAAATGTTTTTGTGACATGTGAAGGCCTCCGTCTCATTTGGCTTGATGATCGTAATTACAGTCAGTATTACTGAAACGGAGCAAACGAGATGGAGATTAAGACGGGCTGCTTTTGAGTGAATATTGTGAATGCTATGAATTTCAATGAATAAAGCTCTGTTTGTGATGACAGTGTTGTTCAGTTTAGTCTGAACAGTGAAGGCACCATGGATTTCTCTCCTCCTGAGAACCCCCTGTTAGCAACCGGTGTGCACACACCCTTTGACTCTCACAACACTCAATACAATCTCTCTCTCTCTCTCTCTCTCTCTCTCTCTCTCTCTCTATATATATATATATATACAGGACTGTCTCAGAAAATTAGAATATTGTGATGAAGTTCTTTATTTTCTGTAATGCAATTAAAAAAACAAAAATGTCATGCATTCTGGATTCATTACAAATCAACTGAAATATTGCAAGCCTTTTATTCTTTTAATATTGCTGATTATGGCTTACAGCTTAAGAAAACTCAAATATCCTATCTCTAAATATTAGAATATCATGAAAAAGTATACTAGTAGGGTATTAAACAAATCACTTGAATTGTCTAATTAACTCGAAACACCTGCAAGGGTTTCCTGAGCCTTGACAAACACTCAGCTGTTATAAATCTTTTTTTTAACTTGGTCTGAGGAAATATTAAAATTTTATGATTGATTGATTGATTGATTGATTGATTGATTGATATATTTATTTGTCGTTTGCCAGAGTACAGGTACAAAAGCATCGAAATTACAAGAAAGGGTGGATGAAAGATTACAGCATAACATGAGGGAAGAAGAGAAAACACCAACCCCCCGACTATGCCCCGAGAGGGGTACAGTGTGGGAGCAGGAAAAAAACACCTGAGCACATAAGCACATACATTTTAGACAAGACTTGCAACGAGTAGGAAGGGGAGGGGAGGTAATCCAACAACTGGGTGATCTAAGCCCATCCATTGGGGGCAGAAGGTAACCAGCACCGACAAGCAGCCAGCCGGTCCGGCGCCAACACAGCAGCGCCAGCCACAGCCCGCCGGTCCCACTGGGGTAAAAAGCAGGCGAAGGCGTGGGATGGGGAGGGGTGGAATGCAATCAGTATTATTGAAAGTTCGTGTGCGTGTTCTGGTATGTCGTCCTCCCCAGGCCACAACAGACAGAGTTCTCAGTCCGCAAGATGGTCGCCATGGAGATAGCCTTGAAAGGTCCTGGGAGAAAACAACCATAGGTGTCTGTGGATAGGGGGAAGGGAATGAGAGAGGTTCTCACTTCAGCGATCTTCAGGGGAGTTGTTGTTCCAGTAACGGCCTTGGCCAAGGCACCGTTCTGGTTGAGGGAGCAAAGCAGATAAGATTGGGATTGTTTGGTCTGCCAGCAGCTACATCCAATTTGCGCACCTGCTATTCCACCACTTTCCTCCCATTTTTCAAATCGATCCAATTTCGTCGGGCAGCCTTAGGGGGCTTTACACGGCTGTCACCGTTTCCTTAATTTTCCGATAAACCAGGGCAACGCCAAATCCAAACAGCAGAAATCCTGTAATCATAGTTCAATAGGTAGATGTCATCTACGCCTCCACGGAAAGGCTGCTAGGCACACGACACGCCCATCGTGTAACCAGCTGCAACGCCCCGGCAGGACGGGCAGGTTCCCAACCCAAGCTTCTCGTCGAGAAGACGGTGTCAATTGCGTTGAGAGACCAGTTGATCAGATGATCAGTTGATCGGTCCATGGTTTTTAGTTCGAAGAGCGATGAGGAGAGAGTCTCTCAAGTATAAAACAAGACAAAACATGACGAGAGAAGCCAAGCAGGGAAGGGAAGGTCATGGGGAGGAGAGGGAGAGAAAATGCGACCGCCTTCGAAGAGAGCCAAAGAAGGATTAGGATAGGATTTTAGAGTTTTCTTAAGCTGTAAGCCATAATCAGCAATATTAAAAGAATAAAAGGCTTGCAATATTTCAGTTGATTTGTAATGAATCCAGAATGCATGACATTTTTGTTTTTTTAATTGCATTACAGAAAATAAAGAACTTTATCACAATATTCTAATTTTCTGAGACAGTCCTGTATATATATATATATTTAAATGTGTATATATATATATGTAAATATATATGTATGTATGCATATATATATGTATATATATATATAGTTTATTTTTTGTATAGTCCATTCTCACAAATTACAAATTTGCCTCAGAGTGCTTTACAATCTGTACATATAGACATCCCTTATATATATATATATATATATATATATATTTAAATGTATATATGTATGTATATTTCTTCTTCAGTAAGAGTTTACATGTTGGAAACTATCTTTCCATACGTCTTTCACTAGATACTATACTGGTGTCTCACAATTAATGTAGTAATGATTTATTGATGGTTAAATATGTCATAGGGCTCCTGAATCAAAGATAAACTCTTTAACATAAATAGAGCTTTCTTCATGGTAAGTAAGTGAGTATCTTGTCGAGGTTGGGTGCCGGATCGAAGTGATCATCCCACAGTTTTGCTATCTACCAAAATGAACTCCTCTCTTACACTCACACATCTCTATTTCTCAGTGACACAGACAAATGGGACATGGAGATAGTAAAAAAAAAAAAAAAAAGTACTTGAAGTCCTTTCGCGTGCTCACAGAAAACGATCCATCAGGCTCCTGCATGCCTGCAAATTGCTTAAATCCCAAATCCCACCCACACATCCATCCTGAATGTATTGCGGCTTTCTCACACGACTGAATGGCACATGTTGGTTACCCACACACACATACACACACCTGTACTTCTTCTACAGTGGGAGCTTGGAAATAATCCTTGGCTCACGAGTACCAGTAGCTTGACAAAAGTTCAATCCACCCTCATCATCGACAACTTGCCAAATGACAGTCCTCGAGATGAAAAGATTTACTGTAGTTCCCATTCTGTCCATCGGGGGGAGAGTGGTGTTGTGTGGGAGAGAGAAAATTAACAATACATTTCATGAAAAAGGACATCCTCAATTATTATTTTTGGATACGCTGTGGGTATAGTAGCTTGCGTGCACATTTTACTCCTCTATACTGTCAGCCCAGTGACCTGTGACTGTTAGCTGAGGCATATATTTTGTCACGGTTTTCAAGATATTGTTGCTCAACGGAGCTAAATCACTGTGCAGTGTTTTGGGTTGGTGCTGCTGCAGTATGGACATACGTGAATTGACCCTTTGCTAAGTCCCTTGAACGGAGACGGGCCAATTGTAACGTAGCATCTGAACAAGGTCCGGCAAGAATGTCTCTTTTTTCTCTTTTTTTCCTTTTGCTTTTATTAGATAATTTATATCTACGGAGTGAAGTTAGTGACAGTGCGGGCTCCAGGGTAACTCCGACAGCTTGACGGAGTAGTAGAGGGGTGGGGTTTAGGAAAGGGTCAATTGCCTGACCTTTTTTATGACTAACATGGACACTTTGCATCGATTGATTCCATTTCCAGACAACCTTTTTTTTCCGGCATTGCTTGTAAATGCTGTGGTGATACAGCACTTCTGAGTTTAAAGGATGCCACTGACAATGTTCTATGTTCATCTTATTGTCTTCAAATCCTATGAAAAGACCAACATCCACAGTGAATTGATTCTACTGTATTTATAATAATTTCCTGCGAAGCAAAAGACGAATTATTCCTAATTGTGCTGTGCTTATCTGTTGTTGTCCAAAAACTAAGCGAGTCACAATATTGCACAAAGTGACTGATGTTTGTGGAGGATTTCTTTGATTCAATCCCACATCCACCAGGTGTCATTAATAATCACTGCTGCACATAATGTGTATAAATAAGCAGCTGAAAAAGGTCCCCATCGACTCTCCTATTTATACTTGTTGGAGTAAAATGTGATGAAAAGAAGAGCCCAGATGTTGTAGGAAATTACTAGGCTCACAAAAAACATATTTATGTTTTGTTTTTTTCAAGAACAATGATCCTCTCATCAGTTGTGTTGATAATAATAATATAAAAAATAAAGCCATCTTAAGTCCTTTGCATTTTTTTTTCTTTTCATTTGCATACTATTTCATTGTATTGTTGATTGGATAAACACAGAGTGGTGTAATCTTCTTAAAGGGTACCTGTAGCCCAAAACAACAACGTGCTACATCCATTAGGTGCATCAAATAAATCATATTTTCCCCGCCGCTATTGTCAACAAGTCACGCATAGCCCGAGGCTTTAAATTTCTTTGTCAACATTCCGAGTCCGTGAACGCTTCAGTGCGCAGACATATTGCCAGTTATTTACTCATGTCAAAGGTCACTATGACGTAGAGTCGTTGAAAGGAATTCAGCCAATCCGGAGCCACTTCTACACGCGTTGCTTCTTGGGATAGATCGGTGGCCTCAAACCAGTCTGGAGTTCACGCCAAGATGGCGCAGTGCAAGGCGTTCGGTTGTCTAAATAATAAACGGACTCACAAGACTAAAAAGTTATTTTGCGTGCCCAAACCTAGTACAGAGGAAAAGAAGGTGCTCGCGAAGAAGTGGCTGCACAATTTAGGAACCGGGCATACTTTAAAAACATTTACATTCAGCAGAAACTCCGTGGTATGTGAAGATCACTTCGATCCATATATTCAGAATATTAGTAATAATCACACCAACTCTGGTGATCGCAAATTAGCCTACATGAAACAACTGGCAAACTTACCGATTTGACAGTTCTCCCACGGGTGCAGGCCCCCGAACATGTCGGCCGAACATTGCATCAATGAAAGACATCTCCAGCGCTGGCTTATGCGCGATGTAGCTATCAAGCTCACGCTTTTGTGTAAAGCAGATTAGGTCTAATGTCACTATATCATCGGACATAAGTTTGTGTTCTTTACAACAAATGCACTCTATGTCTGTTTTTTGTGGCACACATTTCCCACAACTGCACCAAACGTCCGCCGACTTGCGTGCACGGTCCGCACGGTGAAGCATCTGGACCGGCGGTCCTTCGCCATCAACTTCATCAGAATCATCGCTATCGCTGTCACAATTCACTAAATGGGGATAGTCTGCTTTTAATGGTTCATACAAGTATCCAGTTGCTGAATCTGACAATCTTTCATCGTCCATATTTCGCCCGTTTTCTTTATTATTATCAAGTTCTCAGCATTTGTTTGCGAGCGCTCGACGTTGTTTACATTGGTTTCTGAACACATCCGCTGTGGCTGGCTGTCGATCTATCAACGATGTGACGTCACACCACCTGCGCCATATTCAAGCACCAGTGCAATGAAGCTTGTCGGAGTTGAGGACTTTGAACAGCCTAAACTACGTATTGTTATTGAATACTGGACCGTCAGTGCATGAATAACCTTTAGAAACACATTATCTTTTGATCTGGCTACATATTCGCGATCTCAACAGGTACCCTTTAAGGGTGTGTATTCCTTCTTCATCAGAACAGTTTTAGTAACCTAAAAAAACATGACATCATTTGGTTTTATGGACTCCAGCTTCAGGCTAAAGCAGTTATGATACCTTTTATGTAAAACCGAATAAGATTATTCCTTCTACATCATTTCCACCTGGGACAAAACCCTGCAAAGGTAAACAATAACAAGTCTATCTCCGAAGTGAAGAAGCGAGAGAGAGGACTGACAGCCACTCTCCTGTTCTCTGCGATGAAGGATGCAGGAGTGATCGGAAGGAAGCACACATTTCACGATGCAGTTCCTTTAATTAGTCGCCAGAGTCTCGACAAAACAAAGCCGGGAGAAGGGAAGGAGGAAGAGATGGAGGGAGATGAGGTTGTTAATTCCGCTGCTGTCTGCTTGCATTTGAGTACTCATTAATCTGAGACGGGGCACACCCTGTTGTCTTGCTGAGCATCTTTTTATAAAAGAACAGCATTAGCACTTCTGCTGCATTGAGAAATTGTCCGTGATGTTTCACGGCAGAGCTGTAGCGAGAGAGAGAGAGAGATGCCTGAAGCATACTGAGTTTCTCTCGCTCCCTCTCAATATTTGGGGCCTCCTCGCCAGCCGGCGAATCCATAACACTTTCAGTATAGAGCTCCTGGATTGTGACCTTCAAAGTTGACTAGGAACACCAATCAAGTGCGACCGCTTTCACGTCGAACGTATTGTTTTACAGTTAATTGAGTCATTGTTGGCGAAGACGAACGAGCGTGCTCCGTTTGCTTCGCCATTAGCGCTGATGTGATATCCGCAGCTATTCAGACACATGTTCTCTTCCCTCAATTAGAGTAATGTAATCTCTGTTTACAGAATACATCTCCACGCACTAAAAATATCCATCGTAATTGGAAGCCAGACAATTAATTTAGCGCGCACAACAAGTCAATTGGAATTGAACAAAGGGTTATGTTTGTGTCATTAACTCGGTGCAATTGGCAATTTATATGCTCTGTGTTGAGCCTGTGAACATCGTCTACGCACGCATGCATATTCATTACCATGGCCACTCAATTCTCAGAGCAAGAAGTCTGAACAAAGGTGAATGAGAGGCTAAACCCTCTAACTATCCATCATTATGCCCGCTACAGGTACTCGGGGAGGGTGGTGTGTGTGTGCGTGTGTGTGTGTGCATTTGTTGGCCTGTGAGTACGAGTGCAGAGAGTTTCTCCTCTCTCCACTCCTCCTGAGGCGTTGGCGACTGCTCTTCTCCTGGAGCCTTGTCAATAACACGTCTGCCACCTCCGTTCCGCCCAGAGGAGAGCACCACTCTGCCGGGTCCAGGGCGCAGCCAGACCCCCCTGTCCTGCCGCCATTAATCCACTCCTTTGGCAGGAGGAATCCGTCTCCTCGGCACCCGTTTGACAGAGGGTAAAAACGGGGATGAGATAGCAGGGCGCGGATCAATCCCTTCGATCCCCTTCTCCATCTCAGCAGCCATCCATCAGCCGGTGGTTGTTGTTGTTGACGTTGCTGCTGTTGTTTGGCATGACACTGCCCCCATGCCCGGTCACTGAAAATGAGGCCGCTTCTTAGCAGAGCTAAGAGCACAGTGGATAAAACATAACACAAATAGCACCAACGGTAAGACTTACTAGACGGAGGAATTAAATGAACATGGAGACACAAGATACGTGACTTGTCTGTTACACAGCCAACAGGGGGATGCCCTCACCCTCCAGTGAGGCTTTTTATTGACACTCAATAAACAGTTCACGCCCACACACAGGTGGCTCAAATCAGGTTCATCGGTCACATCAATCAGTTCAAGTTGCCCAATGTCCATTAGTAAATTAGATAGAAATAGTAATAAAGTTATCACACAATATGAGAGCATATCTCAACACCCCCACTTGCTCTTACTTTGTGAAGTTCATAAGTACTGTTTTTCTTTAGAGCATAAACCCATCTACCCCCCACTGCTTTCTTACCCGGAGGCAAGTTGGTTAGAGTAAATGTGTTATTTGCTTTAAGAGACTGCATTTCTTCATCCATGGCACTAACCCACTCTTTTGATTTGTCTGAGCTCATGGCTCCTTCAAAAGTTACAGGTATGTCGCAAGTGACTTTATAACAGTAATCAATGTTACTTTGGACCTGGTCCATTTTTCCAGCAGACTGAGAAACATTGTCACGTAGGTAAAATGGCTTCCTTCTCACTCTAGAAGGGTAAGTTCTAGGCTCATGCTTAACTTCAACTGCTCTCGGTTGGCTACTCTCCTCAGTCTCAATGACTGGAACCTCTTCAGTCTCAAGGACTGGGATTGCATTCTGCCTGAATCTATCTGCTCTGTATTCTACCATCAGATCATCATCATCAGCATCAACATTAGTCTGAGTCTGTTGCTCAACCCCAGGCTGAGAAACAAACTTGACTAATCTATTTCTCTGCACCTTCTCGCTGTCAGGAAAATAGATAAGGTATGCTGGACTGGTTTTGTCATACCCAACAAAACACCTTCTACACCCCTTGGGTCAAGTTTTTTCTTGTCTTGAACATAAGCAAAACACTTTGAGCCAAATTTTTGCATTTTGGACAGGTTGGGTTGTCTCCCAGTCAACGCCTGTACTGGTGTTTGCTTTGTTCGTTTGTTGAAACAACGGTTTCTAATCACTGCTGCTGTCTGTACAGCATACGGCCTGAGACCTTTTGGTAGGCCACTCTCAATTAACATGCATCTTGCCATATCAAAAGTGTGCGCCAATTTCGCTCAGCCGTTCCATTTTGATGTGGAGAATACGGAGCTGAGGTCTCGTGCCTAATACCATTTTTAACCATTAAAGATTTGAAACTCTTAGCAGTGTACTCTGTACCATTATCTGATCGCAAACGCTTAATTTTGCCATAAGGCGTTACATCGGCCAGAAACCGCTCAGTGGCTTGCACTGTGTCACTCTTATTTTTAAGGAAATACACAAATACAGCACTGGAAAAATCATCAGTAAACGACAGTGTATACTTAAACCCCTCTCTGGACTCTGGGGATATTGGTCCTGCCAAATCTGTGTGGACCAGCCCTAGTGGCTCTGTAGCTCTAGCATCAGGCTTTCTATTTATGGTCTGCACAAATTTGCCCTGAATACATACATCACAGTGTGGAGGTTTACTGGTTGCCCTTTAATTTGCATGCCCTCGACAACAGGTGGCAACTTCAACACATCCTCATAGTTACAGTGACCCAATACTTCATGCCACGTTTGTAAATCAAGACACCCTTTAACTTGGTCATCACATTTCACATCATTATCTACCGTGTGTAAATAATAAAGCCTGTTGTGCACGTGTATGTGGAATTTCGTACCATTTCTGTGAATCAGAATGTCCTCTCCTTTCTTGAAGATCACCGTCGCGTCACTTGCTGTAGCCGCTTTTACAGAAAAGATGTCTTGCGGATAGGAGGGATGTACAACGCGTCTTTCAGCGTTGTTCTCAGCTGTCGACCTGTGCTGTCCGTCAGACAGACCACCGCGTCGCCTCGCCGCTCTGCTACGCCGCTGCACGGTGCCGTCGGCCAGCTCAACACAGTGTGACTCGGCCTTGAACTCGCCGTTGAAACACTTGAACTTGGCGAGGTCTGTAACGATGTGCGAGGTCGCCCCGCAGTCGACCATCAGGCCCCTCACGTTGACATCTTGGCTCGGATGGACATCTGCTGGCATGTCGCTCAACCGGAACGCATACTCGTCCTCCTCCCGTCTCCTCTGAAGCTTTACGGGCGTCATCTCGGCCTCGTCGCTTCTTGCTCCGACAGGTCTCGCTGCTGTGTGTCGCTCCTGCAGTGGCTGCACCACACTTTGCGCTGACAAGCGCGGGCGAGGTGTCCGTGTGTCCCACACCTGAAACACCCCGGGCTCGCGTCCCCCGTCGCCAGCTGCTGCTGCTGCTGCTGCTCACGTTCGCCTGGACCTCCACCTCGTCTGGTGGGTCTCGCTGCTCGTCGCCCCGTGCTGTCATCACATTGTCCTCAGTGTCTGGAGCACGCATCTTCTCTGTGTCCTCGTAGCTTCGCAGTTTCGTCTTGAATTCAGGAAACGCCACGGTCTCATCTCTTTGCGTGATGTAGATAACAAACGGTTTAAACGATTCGGAAGCCCTTTTAGAACCATAGCTACAAGTAGCCCGTCACTCAAAGTCTCGCCTGCGTTTCTCAACGCTGTGCTGACTGTCTCAGCACGTATCACATAGTCGGTTACACTCTCGCTGCTTGACTTCTGGAGCGAGGTGAGCTCAGTATAAAGGCTGATAATTCTTGGCTTTCCTCTGCCTTGATAATAGTTTCTCAAAATAAGTAGTGCTGCTCTACCGTCGTCGGGTGCTTCCCGCATCACCAAGGACAGGCTCTTATCATCCAGAAACTGGATAAGCTCAGAATATGCTTCTTCATTCTTTGCCTCATTCCGCAGCAGTTCCTCTTCGTCCTCTGTCACAGGCACTCTCAGAATGGTTTCTTTCAACCCTTGCAGACGAAGGTGGCCCAAGAACTTAGTCTCCCACAGTTCATACTTATTTTCATCCCGTCAAATAACAAGCGCGACCAGCGGCTCCCACTCGGCTCTACTGGCTTTCTGCTACTAGTCATGTTTGGTGCCTACACGCACCTAGTCTTAAGTGTTAGTTTTAAATGTTTTGCTCTATAGGTTTTCGCCATCACCTGGGCCCATAACCTCTTAGCAGAGCTAAGAGCACAGTGGATAAAACATAACACAAATAGCACCAACGGTAAGACTTACTAGACGGAGGAATTAAATGAACATGGAGACACAAGATACGTGACTTGTCTGTTACACAGCCAACAGGGGGATGCCCTCACCCTCCAGTGAGGCTTTTTATTGACACTCAATAAACAGTTCACGCCCACACACAGGTGGCTCAAATCAGGTTCATCGGTCACATCAATCAGTTCAAGTTGCCCAATGTCCATTAGTAAATTAGATAGAAATAGTAATAAAGTTATCACACAATATGAGAGCATATCTCAACACCGCTGAATTATGGTTGTAGGGCGGAGAGACATTTCACGGGGGGGGGGTGTAAATTGTTTGGCTGTTGTTTTTTCCACGCTGTAAAAAAGTAAGCGTTGTTGATATATTTCATTTTTCAAATAAGATGTTTTCTTTGATTTGGAGCTGAAAGCGATACGGTAAATTAAACGGTAGTGTGATGATAAATCAGCGCTTTAAGTGGTCGGAAGACACGAAGCATGATGCGAACACACGGCCATTTACCATGGGCGAGTAGTTGGAGGAGATCAGTCCGACAGAGAGAGCAGATGAGTGGTGCAGCGTGATAATAAATGACATCAAAACGTACGCATCACTACCTTCAAATCATGATGATGAAAGGCTCTGGCCAGAGCCAGTGTCCCCTCTGGGCTGCTGTAGAAACATGGCGGTGCATGATGGCGGTATCCGTGGATGACGACCTGCTCCCCATGTAGGTGTATATATGCACAGTGTATTGGAATATAATATAAAAAACAGTTTTTACCAGTGTATTATCACCTGCAACTAAGAATTGGAGTGTTTTCATTTT
The DNA here is from genome assembly GCF_029220125.1 of Pseudoliparis swirei. NCBI lineage: Eukaryota > Metazoa > Chordata > Actinopteri > Perciformes > Liparidae > Pseudoliparis > Pseudoliparis swirei. The sequence goes on along the minus strand of NC_079405.1, from coordinate 7,454,593 downwards.
TTATAATAAATACAAATTATATATATATATATATATATATATATATATATACAGTTAATTATACACTTATAACAACTCTTTTACATATTATTTTCCAATTCTGCTAAGTAATCCCCCTATATGCTACACTGTTCCTTTAAGTGTTCAAACCTATTATTTTGTACATTTAGCTTTGCATGGTTGTCAGGCAGATCTTTGATCTCTCGAGGAGAAACACTCAACCTTCATTTAGAGGTGGAGTGAGTTTACTGTGTACGTGTTACACAGTATACACATGGCCTAATGTTCCCGCCGGTCTCCCTGTGCCCTTTAGCGTTAATGATACCGTACCTGGTGCTGCGGAGACAAGTTGGGACGGCAGCTTTGATGCTTGTCCTTTGCGTGTCCCCAATAACACCTCGCAGCTTTAAATGGATCGGTGAAGGGCCGCGGCTCTCCTCCAACCTGAGGACAAGGTGGGAAGAAAAAACACTATCAGGAAAAGTCATCAGTGTGTGTGGGGGACTGCTTTTAATTGAAATACATAAAAATGTATGAAGAGCATTCACATCAACGAATAAATCATGTCCGTAATAAAAAAATTGAAGAGCAACAACAACGCATTTTATTTTTAACACGTTAATGACGGCACATTTACTTCGACAGTAATTGCGTGTTATTAATCGGTTCTCCAAGTTAATTTGATTTTATTCTTGAAATTACATCGCGTCCTACAAATAAATCAACAGATGGCTGGGCGTTAAAATGATGAACAGACATGATTTACAAACAAAACAAGCAACAAGATTCAAGGCATCTGGCTCTGGGATGTGTTTTGTGGAGTGAAAATGACATTTTGGGATGTTTCGCTGCTCTATTCTCGTTCATGTTTCTCGTATCTTATGCAACCTGGACAGCGTCGGAAATACACGAGGGCAAAGAGCAAAACTGCCCCTAAGAAATTTAATTCTGCCCCTGATTTCATGAGGAGAGAGTGGCAGAAAATGCCCCCATAATTATGATAGTTTAATAGAGTGTTGTTTTTGTTCTTTGTTGTGTCTGTCTCATCTGTATTGCCTGTTCTTGGTAGCTACACAAAAAATCAATAAATCAAATGTTTTATTCTAGAAAAAGAAGAAATAAGTTATAATTGATAAAAGTTGTTTACAAAATGTAATAACAATAAATAACCACAAACAAATAAGAATGAAATTGAATATGGATGTCTGATTACTGTTTGTTTTTTGTTAAAGAAAGATCACTTTGAATCTGTAGATTATTGCCTATCAGTCTTATTATGCCATTTTTAGGACAATTCCTCATATGCTGTAAGCCTAAATAAGTATATTTGTTATTTTTGAATAAAGGTTAAATGTTATTTCATAAGTTTCAAAAACGTGCCTCCAATTTATATTATTAACGCCCCTGGATTTCAGTCAGTGGGGGCAAAACTTGCCCCCTAAAAAACATGTAAATGTCCTCCCCTGAACCTGGATGCTTCAAACATAGATAGGCGTCGATCAAAAGAGGGGACGAACGCAAAAAAAGATGCAGAAAAAGAATTGAAGAGCAAGTCTGATTAAAAAAGCCTCATGTTGCACCCTTCGGCGAGATGCTTCCACCTCCCTTGCGTAGATTGCAGCACAAAGAGTCTGCAACATCTTTAAGATCCCGAGGATCACTCGGCAGCAAAAAAAAGCACATCGGTCCTGCCGCACATCATCAAAAAGCAAGAGGAAACAGATCCAAGGCTGGACCACGGGCGTCCAGAAAAAGGCTGTGAACTCCACATACGAGCCTTTGTTGTCGGGGATGAAAAGGAGCATTTGAAATGCACAAGTGAGTTCTGGAGCTTTACATCACAGAGAACCTAATGAAAGACATCAGTTTGCCCCGTCGCCATGAAACCGTCTACTTTGGGGAAGAAGCTGCTCCGTATGGGTTGAGTAGGAACGCAAGTCGGTCAGGATCGCGGAGGTCTGGATCGCGGTCCATGAGGACGACCAACTATTCACACACTCTGTCATACTTTTTTTGATGTCTAAATTTAAATGTCGACTAAGTGTCTCGGAGAATGTAGTTATAAAAGCATTGGCTGACCCAGCACTGAGTGATACCAGGTATTCGTCTTGTTTCTGGAAGCAATGGAACAAATGTTTGTATGTTTTTTAATCCCGAGTGATTTTTTGGCTGCAATGGCTGGACCGGTGTCCTCGTATTGTATTTTATATATTGTTGTTGTATTTGTGTTTGTTGTTTTATGGACCCATGAGTCTGGAATAAAGATATATATATACTCATTGAATGTGTTGATGTAACTCTGAAATGATTCCTTCTGATCACATGACATCTATTCTTCTGTCCATCCTGGAGAGGGATCCCCCTCTGTTGCTCGCCTGAAGGTTTCTTCCTATTTTCCCCTGTCAAAGGTTTTTTTTCTAGCTTTTGAGAGTTTTTCCTGGTTCGATGTGAGGTCAAAGGTCAGAGATGTCGTATGTGTACAGATTGCAAATCCCTTTGTGGCAAATTTGTCATTTGTGATAATGAGCGATACAAAATAAACTGAATTAAATTGAAAAATAGGCTCGACACGCGTCGTCGATGGGGACGGTGTTACGCAGTGTTCTGGCACATCGGAGCCCACGTTGATCAAACCCTCTTCATTTGGAGATCGGCTGAGCGCCTCGTCAATATGGAGGAGTGGCAGGAGTGAGAGTTTACCAATCACGCGACGAGAGCGGAGAGGCGACCGGCAAGACAATGGCCGAGGATTTGGTGTCAAAGAGAAAGGCAAAGGCGTTTATTTTGGCGATGTTTGTCTCGCAGATCGAACGAGGCGAGAAGTGGAACGGCTCGAGCATGCGCTCCATTCTTTAAGATAAACCCCCTCTGCAGGCTCCCGATAGCGGCCCGTCACTGCACCCACAACTCTGTGATCCATGTTGTTCGTAACTGGACTTTTAACAGTTTCCACTTTGCACAACAAAGAAGGAAATGACAACAATAAATCCAATTAAAACGGGCAAACAAAGAAACTATTTTACTATGTAAGAGCACCATGAACAATTCATTAACAAATGAACAAAATCTTCAAGTCGAGCAACTAATGCAACACAAACACAACCTGTCTCCAACGTTTAAATCTTTAAAAGTTTTATAGTGATATTATTTGTGTGGCTATTTCAAAGTGCTGTTGGTTATTTAACATTTATTTGAAGGACAGTGATATGTGGAATAGCTCGTTTATAATAGGGTATTTATAAGCCATACCGATTACCTTTACTATTTGTTTATTTGCTTCAGTGTCGTCCATTTGCTTGAGAGAGAATTGGATGTATTAATAAAATGCATAATCAATGTAAATTTTGTTTTAAAAAAAGTAACTTGCAACAGTGCACACAAAGGGAAGCAATAAGCACATCAGCTACGCATTCATTAAAAAATGATAATACAGTATAAGTTGACGATAATGCTCATCTGCTCTTACGATGCAGTTCTTCTTTTTTGTATATACATAACTGCAAATCCATTATTATTAATTCTACTGAGTGAAACATGATGCCAAGTTTAGCAGAGAACCTCAGGAATATATAAAAAAGTCTGTTTTGTCTGATAAACAATTATTTTATATGGTCTGAGGGAAGGGCAGGGAGACGGTAACACATGCTCAGATGATTAAACAGAAGCTTTAAACAGAAGCTCACTTTAATTGGGATTTGTAAAGCAAGAAGAAATATCCATTCACAAAAACCATTAAGAAACTAAGAAATGTTTTACTCAAATATTGATTCACATTAGATTATCACTGATTAAATCTTGACTAAAAGAAGAAAAAGACCCACATGTGACTTTAAAACAATTACATTGTCAGTAAGCAAACTAAGACTGAAACTAAATAAAAAAATATTTGAAAATAATGTTTAATATAGTTTTTTTAATTGCTTTGTGATCTTGCAGAGACACTTTGTCTGAAATGTGCATTTCGATTATGGAGGTTGTGGCTGCTTTTCATACTAGAATGGCTTTACAATCCCATAATGTACTGTTTATATAAGTGAAATATATCGAATCACCCGTGTGTAGATAAACAACATAGGTTGTTGTAAGAAGGAGACCAACTTTGTTACTTTTAACTGAACATTTGTCCCCTGCGTCCTCGTGCTTATCCGAGCTACATCTGGATGATGTTGATATTAATCTGCTGGTCAGACTCCGGGTAAGATGGTAACAGGTCGACGTTGAAGTTGTGAGTGTAATTACACATTGAAAGTGTTACAGGTCCACAGTAGCTGCACCCCTTCATGACTGGATGTGTCACTTAAAAAAAAAGAATATTTAGCGAGAAACTCATTTGTATTAGTCTTTAAGTTGTGGCATATTCAAGCACATTGTTTGCTCCATACTCATCAATCGGGCAACTTGCTGTCCCAAAAGTTCTCCGTTTTAATAAGCTAACCTTTGAAAGACACACAGCATGAAGGTAGCTCGAGGCGCACTTGGAGAGCACTGACATCCCCACGGCCTTGCCCTATCTCGCAATGTTAATGAACGTGAAAGATGCGTGATTGTAGTGTAGTCTCTGGATTCACAGCCTCAATGGGATCCTTTCCACCAATGTGTGTTTAAAATTGTGGTACTGGATACCAGGCGGGAGGTCCGATAATCGTAGCGTCGGTGGATCTGTTTACATTTCCAAAAGTCCTTTGAGCAAGAAACTGAACCCCCAAATTGAAGTGAACACGTTTTCATTCTGGCTAAACAGCACAGATACAAAAACATACACAATGTCTCTATCGCAAATATTGTACGTGAGATTCTCCATGAGACTGAATTAAGAGAACTCACTTTAGTATGTTGTGCTTTTTAATCGATGCCAGACCTTATAGCTGTGATCAGTTGGTCAGGTCAAAAGAGCAACTGAGGGTCACACCATGCAAGATGAATTTGTATTTTCTCAATGAGGAGGACACAACAATGACTGTGGGTTTATTTATTTTCCGAGGTGTTGCCAATATTTTCTCAACACCATATTGCTTCCAAGAGTGAGAATACTGAAGGGTGTGCAGTGTGTGTGTGTGTGTGTGTGTGTATTTCCTTCTGTGTGTGCACTGACTGTATTTACTTTATGCATGCTAAACCACTGGTGTCTGAGATGCCCTTGTGTGAGTGAGTGGGCCATCATCACACCCCGGTGTGATGTGCAGGCTTTCACAGTGTGCTCTGGCTAAGGTGAGAAAACGGGGAAGTGCCATGATGTTGCTATATCAAGAGCTCAGAGGGCTGCTTCGAGCCACGAGATGAGGAGGATGAAAGTGTTTCGCTGTATTAAAAATAAAAGCTCTGAATAAAACAGATGGCGAAAGACTTCTAAATGTACATCACACATTTTGGAATACATCCCGAATATTTGACAACCAATGGAGACCCAAAAAGAAATACCAAAAAAATAGGAGAACTCAAAAGCAGCATACATTCTGTAGTGCATCACACTCTGGAGGCTAAATCATAGTTAACAGAAGTGTCAGTGGACTTTAAGAGTGTGAAAACGCCACGTGGCTTTGGGATTTCGGCAATGTGCCATGGGGGCCGTTTCATTTGTTCAGTAACCCCTCGGCCCTCTAGCAGCAGGCGGATCATTATTTTAATAAAGAGTATAAAGTTATATGTTGCCAAGCTTTTAATGAGCGGAGCGGTCTTGTTTAAGACGTGATCGACTTGTTGGTTGGCGTCAGTGATAAAAAGGCGCGATTGCTTCAATAAAAAGACGCTAACTGCAACGATAGGAGTTAAATAATTGGACCGATAACTTTTACCGAAGTTCCCCTCTCTCCCTGTAGCATTTATATGCTCACCATGTCTCAGAGGACCTCCCTTTCTGCTGTCCCCTTTTTTTAATCAATGTTCCTTTATATCACAGCGGTTTGAATGCAGATATATTCTATTTCATTCTTCTTTCTTTAAAAAAAAAAATCAGGGATTACATGCGTGTGAAGCATCAATTATTTATTGAAAAGAGAACCCATAGAACACAATGATTAAAAAAGTCTCTCACGCAGAGAAGATTATGCTTTCGGGAACTGAATGTGACGCTCGGCGCGCTCCGTTGGCTCATCAGAGAAGAGAAAGAGAGAGAGAGAGAAAGAGAGAGAGAGAGAGAGATACTGTAGGGGACGGAGATGGAAAAAACAAACGGCGAGCAAGCGGCGAGTGAGAAGACGAGCTCTGGATGAAGTCGGCTAGTTGTGTAGTCACTGGACAACGCGGGACATCTTGGTGACAGGTCCCTGAGAGGATGAAGCGTACGCTGAGAGCCGGCCTGGTAATGCGCTCACAGTGAATGACATCTAGAAGAGCATTAGAACAAAGAAAATCCATACCGGTGAACACCGAGTGGCGTGCCATAACGTGGGAGTGGACCAGGCTGTGTGCGGCTGCATCGCAAATCTGAAGTATCAAATCTGCCCACCTAAGTATCCCGTGTACTATGCAAACTCCCTTTATGGCCCTTTTAGGGGAAGTATAAGACTTCTCGCGACTAGGACGGCTTACATAAATACACTCTCAGGTTCCCCCCCGGTGCGCGAGGGGCCAACCACCCACACTCGATTCAGTTCCTTCCAGTAATCAGCGCTGTCTCGTTTGACCCATTTAGTGTAACATTATGCTGACCCAGCTGGTCTGATTTCAGCCTCCTTTGCCCTCCCCGACCGTTTCCTCCCGAGCAAACTGCCCAGATGAGACATCCGAGGTAGTGATGGACAGACAGGCGGTTAATAAAGCTTTATATGAAGCCTTCAGTACATAAGCCCTCCGCTACCTTGCTGCTATTCCCCTAATGGAGGAGCGTTGGTTTACGATGCTGCAGCAGCGGGCTGCCTCTGACCCATGTGACCCCCAGAGAGGGGTCCAGGGGAACACGGATCAACCCTCCTCCGTGGCCTGAACCCTGCCCTCGCCGCTCATTACCTCTCACATTCACTTACCAGTGGGTGGCGGGGATGCCAAATACACCTCCCGTGCAGGTGAAGAAAATACAACACTTTTATGATGAGGAGTTCTGCTGCGCCGGGTCCTTTTCATGTTATTTTGTGGAATCAGCTCGTTCAGCTGCTCCGAGCTGAAGGATTTCTGTTGTCGCCTTTTAATGTAAGAGTTAATAAACAGCTCTCCGGCGTGTCAGCCGCTGTAATTGCTATACAGGATGACTAATTCCATATAGTCAATCAAATATATGGTTTATTTTTTATCATTTAGGAGAAACAGTGCATCATTTTGATAAGACATGTCTTGCAGGGCTCTACTCGAATTCCTCTACAACGTTAACCATTAATGAATAATAATAAATAACTATGAAAGCAGTTTATTTGCTCTCAGGACCAATTTTTTTGTAGTTTGGCTTTGGCTTTGGGGTTGTGAAGTATTTCCAATAGATAGGCGGTATCGGTTACACCACAAGAAAAGTCCAAAACGTTGATATTCAGCCAATAACAGTGGTACTAATGTGAAAATGTGACGAGTCATTTTAATGCACACCCTCCCATGTATGCAGAAAAGCTGCTTAACAACTATGTCATTTGAAGAAATATATATAATATATATAATAGACAATACAAATGATATTTTCTTTTCTTTATTTTTCTTTCAATAAAAAAAATGAATCCACTCCCACCCTTCATATGGGCAGCTCCTTAAAGGCGTCAGTTTTAATCCACGTCAGTTCGAATTTACTCCAAAGGTAACGAGTTGTCACCGCAGAAAAAACATCTGGCATCACCCCGGCAGGATATTCCCCCTCTCCGCGGTGCAATGTCAGATTCAGTATGTTCCACATGGTCATAGTTTCGCCAAAAATATTGCTGCAGACACGGCTTGTTGCTCATTTACATGTGGCGTGAGTCAATGTGTCAAGGTCACAAGGTCACTGGTGTCAAGATCCCTGTTTGTATTTTGTTGCGTCCAAATTCATCATTTACACCCAAAGTCACAGTTATCTATCTATTCAGGAACACTGTCTTTGCAGATGCGTTCCTACGTCTTTCTTACAATTCTCCTATTGAGATCGAGACGCCAGTGAAGTGGAGATCCACTTCTGATCCGGGGCGTCATGACGGATGCATCGTGGATGCAGAGGTGGGTTTACTGCGCATTCAGATTGTCCAGCTGTGCGAGCTCAAACAAAGCCCACTTCATCATAATGGAGCTCTGTCACAGTGGATTGAAGGCCCTTGTAATGAATAATTATAGCATGAGGGGAGGAACACGGTAGAATACAAAAAAAAGGGGGGGGTGGGGGGGGGGTTATGGTTCACTGTCGGGAAAACAGGTGTGCGCCATGAATTATAGATCTGGAGAAATGCGATCATACTTCCAATGAATGAGTTTCAGATTGTCTGGTGCTTGTTTGTTTTTTTGGGGTGAATCTCCTCAAATTAGGCAAACCTACATACAGGTGGTGGTTGTTTACGAAGAATTTGATCTATTTTTTTTATTTTTAGTTAGTGAGGCAATCTCCCCTTCTTTTTTGTTGTTCTATTCTGTTAAATATGCCACACAGAGATTAATTAGAGCAGACACGAGCCCTGCATGCAGAACGCTGCAGTGCACGGTGTTCTCTTCACACACACACACATCTCTCTCTGGTGTCCTTGCTCGCAGCCATGGACCCTGTGCTGTGAGTCGCAGAGGTGGGAGCAGCAAGCCGTGAAGCCGGGACTTCCAGCTCAACAGTTCGACTGGCCCCTGACATCCCCCTTTGGCCCTGGTAATAAACCACCTACTCCTGGACCAAGGGGCACCGGGGCCAACTTATGAAGAATGATGACCCAACTACGCTTTGTGTTCTACAAGTCGGGCTGCACAAAGCGGCCGGACTACATTCCTGCGACGACTGAGTCATACCCAGTGCTAAAAAAAAATCCTCAGGCTACGCGGCATCACTCGTCACCGTCAATGTCCACGTTGGTGCCGGCTGATGGTTTACAGGCACATTAAAGAGGCCTTTATGAAAGCAATAATTACAAGAACAACATTACATAAACATCATACATAGTTGCCTTCCCAATACAGCAGAGGATCTTCGTAACACCTGGCAGAATAAACGTGCATATTTGAGAAAAAGTAATGTCCTTAATTATCCAGAACACATTTGTGTTTGCTTAAAACATATTTACCTTCGCATTGAAAATGAGGAAGGTAATGTTTTGATCGCCGTGTATTTATTTATTTATTTGTATGCGTGTTACTCGCATAACACAAAAAGTATTAAACCGAATCGCATGAAATTTGGTGGGATGATTGGTTATTATCCGGGGACCATTTGATTAGTTTTTGGGATCAATCGGGTCAAAGGTCAAGGTCATGAAAAGGTCAAAATCTTCTTTTTACCATAGCACGGTCAATTTTTATCCAATTGGCATGCAACTAATGCCAAAATGTTCATAATTCAATGCCCCATCTTGTGATATGCGAAGGTATGCGCTCTACCGAGTGCCCGTTCTAGATACAGCTGCATTTAGAGGGAAGCGTTCTCCTATTTCCCTTATTGAACACAGCACAAGAGCCGGACGGATATATCAGAGAGTTTTTTTATGGAGACCTTATTTTTCCGCCGCATTGTCCCTCACTACGTCCGTCTGTATATTCGTACGTACTGATTATAATTTGGGGGTCAAAGGTCATTGTGACCTCACAAAACACATTTCTGGCCGTAACTCAAGGATTCATATGCTCTGCGAGTACCACACAAAAGACCCCGGCCTAATCCTAGAGAGCTTTTAATCGGGAAACAACCTTGAAGTAATACTTAGATTAGAATAGACTAATATCATTCAACCATCACACAGAAATGGTAATAGTATAATACAGTGTATGATGTATAATTGCATTTAACTGAGGATGAGAGGGACTAAGTGACATCAATAAAAAGTGACAAGCAGATGTGTCCGCTGCATCAGACATTCCCCAGAAGACAGCTGTGCGATGACTCGTATGACTTATTTTTACCTGCGCAGATCGAGGTGGAGTGACGTGTCGACAGTGTCAGTGATCGGTTGCCGTTTTTATGCTGTGATTTGAATATGATCCACGCACAAGCCAAGGTAAAATCCCCACGTAACCACGTGGGGATTCCAGGATGAAGGATATTAATCCCCCACCCGATTGTTGAATTGTGCAAGAATTTCAACATTGGAGTATGTGCGTGTGTATTTATGCACACGCACCCATCCAAGGGCATTATGCTGTCTAGGGCTGTCTCCTGCCTTACCTCCACCACCCTCCGCCCGACCTTGACAGATCTCATGGATATTGGCTGCCTGCTTAATAAATAACACCTTCCATCAAGTTGATAGACGAGGCCTGAGGAGCCAGCTTCTCTTCTTCTTCTCTCTCTCTCTCTCTCTCTCTCTGGGATGTTTACATCCAATACGCCAGGTCGACGACTCAGCAACGATCATGCATTCTGTGGGGATTTGGGTGGGGGGAGAAGGGGAGTAAGTGCTCCTACGGGGAATTAGGGGTCACCTCTTTAATCTCCGACGCGGGGGGGATATCTCTAGCATGTGCACCGAATGCGGAGTGCGTTTGTTATTCCGTTATGCCGCTCAGTGTACACGTTAAACATGTGTGTGTGTGGCCGGTCAACTTACTGTTCCTATCGGTTCTCTTCTTGGCGGAATAATAAGGGAGGTCACGGGCTCTGCACGTGTCACACGGGCCTTGAAGATGATCCTGTAGATTATTGGATCATAGGAGGTTCACTGTAGACATCTAATTGTCCGGAATCTATTTGTCTGAGTGACTGAGACATTTCCACGGATGGGATCAAAGTATTGACGTGATGACCTAGACCCCATGAAGCAGGCACTTCAAAGAAAAGTCTGTTCTCTACTTTCTTTGGCCTCGTTTATTTTATTCCCCCTCCTGGGTTGTAGAGATTTATTATTTGTTCAAAAGGGCGTAAAAATGATGTTCGATAGCAAATAGGAAGTCGTCTGATATTTGTTATACCTCTGTCTCAGACAGTAGTGTGCCCTATGTGTACAGCAGTGAGGTGGATTATATGGATGTGAAGGTTGGGCTGGTTGATTGGGGTGAAGTGATTCGGACTCTCATGCGGAGGTTAACAACATTTTCTTTCTTTTTTACACACGGGACTGAACGATTTGTCCAATACTGACGTTATTATTATTGTCTGGAAACACAGCCCTGCTGGTTTGTCTCTGCCCTTTAGTTTCAGGCACCAGATCAGTAAAATGCATGCGTGTGTTGTATACCAAAAGGTCCAAATATTAATATCTCCAATTTGGGACAAGGTATATTATTAAAAAAATGCATCACACTGCCAACAGTGGTGTTGACTTGATACGTAGATCTTCGTATAAGAGGAGCACTCACTACATTGCATGAACAGCAAACACACACAACGTAAACCCACAGTGTCCGCATGTTAAGAAAAGTGTGTGAAGTGGGATCTACTAAATGTGTTCCGATATATAACAATATGAAGAATGTTAGTATAGATGCAGTATTAATGGCAGATTATTGCACAATTATTCCACAATGTATTGTACAGTTAAGACTTAATGCCAACAAGAGTAATAAGTAAACATGGGGTGAAAGAGGCCCACGATATTGGCCAAAGCAAATCCGATGTATGGGAAACACTGTGGGACTGAATGTGTTTGTTTTCTCGGCACAAAAGGAGGAATAGATAACAACAACAACAAAGCATCAGTATTGTTATCGGTCCAGAATTTCGTTGCTTCCGGGTGTATTGCATTATGCATTGTGGGGCTGACCCGGATGCTTTGCAGCTTCGACTGTTGCAAAGTAATCAACGTCCAATCAGTATTCTCGTTCATCATGTTTTCTTTCTTATATGTATATAATATTCATGTGTGAATCTCAAATAGCCAATGAAGTTAGAAATAGTAATCATTTCTATAGTAAACATTATTATTAATAGTTATTCTCAAAAAGGGTAATGGTGTTTTCTTGTATGTGCAGTAGTGGGCACTGTCCATGGGACTGAAACAAAGGAAGGTGGAGACGGATGGTCAGCCTGCTTTCCTCTGCATCCTGATGCCTGGCCTGAGCATCTTTCAATTTAGCAGCACTGAAACAGTGTAAATAAATAAATGACAGGGCTAGCAGCTTGGCCACAAGTGCCTTGATTCATTTCAAAGTTTGCGCAGAGTACTCCCAAAGAGCTCAGTGCCAGATATACCAAAGGAAACTGGAATATCACAGATCTACAACAAGTTTGGCAAATCACTTAAAAAACAGTAAGTAACCACTTTTCTCTCTTTGCAATTGCTAAAATGTTGCTTGGCAATGATGACCAATGCTGTTACCCTCGGTGTATCTTCATGTCCCCCACACACTAAATGGTGGTAAAACCCATCACGAAGAAGTGATGCTGTTATGTCATTCATTGTCATGAGGGCCCTAAGTATGGTGGAAGTGAATGATGTAAATAATTAAAGAATAAGTAAAACCAGGCTAGACTCTGCTATAGTGAGAGAGCAGAGTGACCGAAGGGGCCAAATGTTCAGCCTTATCCGAAAGTGCTTGGCCCTAAATGTACCCGACATATGGACCAGTCAACAAATTGAGGCACGCATTGAATTTTCGGTGAGTTTTGCATTGGAGAATGAACCAATGGGTGAACCTCACACAGCATGTTGCTGAAAGACTCTCATTGCATTATGACGGCACTCAAAAAGGAGCCCTGTATGCTGCAACGGGGCCGCTTTAGGGGACTCAACATGATTAATGCTGAGTCTTTGACCAGCAGAGTCCCATTTCAGCAGTCCTGTCTGACCCGAAATGTTGCCAAAAAGGCTCACCGGGACAACAGACCGCTGGGCCATAGCAGAGGAAACCACTCCAATCCTTAAGCCTTTTATTCCCCCCCCCCCCCCCCCCCCGAGCTGTGGTCTCAAGGAGAAAATGTGTCCCAGTCAGCAGTTGTGCCAACGCTGTCAAATGTAACACAAAAAAAACCAGCATATTAGAGAGCAAGAGAATGGCAGCAATGAAAAGTCATCAGGAAAGGAGGTGGCACGTGTCTGGCAAGAATTCAGTTCAATTAAATGTATTTTGTATCGCCCAAATTTGCAATCGGCACAGGACGTTAGCGCGGTGACAACGAGGGGAACTGGACAACAAAGCATCCAAGTGACTGTCACAGCGAAGAAGGAGCTGGAGCACTTTTTAAAAGATGGGTTGGAACCTGATCCCGGTCCTCTTGGTGATGACATGCCGGCCGGCAAAGCGTTTGCCTTGGATCTCCGCTTCGTCAACCCCACTTTTGGAGTGCCTACTTTCTGAAGCTGGCTTCATTGTAGGCTCGACTAGAAATGCCCTATCGCCGTGGAAACGATGGTGTTCCGGTCACACCGATGTAGCCTGCAGCCTCCGATGGACTCCATTATTTTTCCATCCCTAAGACTGTAATCCAATTTAATTGTGAGTCATCTGATTTCAATTTTGTATATTACATTTTTTATTCTGCTTTTTATTCGATATTTGGTTAGACTCAAATTTATTATTTGGGCGCGATTGTTCTTTTTAAATCGATATCTATATTTTAATGTTGTTATGATTAGTATTAGTATTAGTAGCATTATTATTATTAGTAGTAGTAGTAGTAGTAGTATTGGTAGTAGTAGTAATAGTAGTATTAGAAGCATTAGTATTAGTATTATTAGAAGTAGTATTAGTAGTAGTAGTAGTAGTAGGCTAATAGTAGTTTAAGTAGCATTAGTATTATTATTACCTTCGCATTGAAAATGAGGAAGGTTATGTTTTGATCGGCGTGTATTTATTTATTTATTTGTATGCGTGTTACTCGCATAACTCAAAAAGTATTAAACCGAATCGCATGAAATTTGGTGGGATGATTGGTTATTATCCGGGGACCATTTGATTAGATTTTGGGATCAATCGGGTCAAAGGTCAAGGTCATGAAAAGGTCAACATCTTATTTTTACCATAGCACGGTCAATTTGTATCCAATTGGCATGCAACTAATGCCAAAATGTTTTATTATTAGTAGTAGTAGTAGTAGTATTAGTCGTCGTATTCGTATTATTAGTATTATTATTATTCCTCCCGTCAAACCCTTGAACACCTTCGACAATTTCTCGAATAATTTTTTTACGCAGACAAAAAGTGGAGAAAGACCCTGAGAAACAGCTCTCAATAATATGTATAGATGTCTTTACAGCTAACAGTTCCATCGGTATGCTGACAGCTATAATATAGTGACACATAAATAGTGGATTTCATATCGCACTCGGCCTGAATTTGAATGCTTATTGGATCTCTTGTGTACTCCACTTGATTCCCGCAGCTGCTTTGGGAGTTTTAGTGTGAAATCTTTTGGGAGTTGTTTCCAACTTTTTATGGGTTGAAGCTTTTAATTATGCCGGGTGTAAATAAGAGGACTGAAGACCGGCCTGGCATGGCTAGCCGGGGGCCCCGTGTGAGGGTGACAGAGCTTAGAGTGGCGCTCTCAGCCTAAGGCTCTGCGCGGATGGAGAAAAAAAAAGAGACTGAATGAAAAGCCTGTATGCTAATGTCACAAGTCGGTAAGCCGGGAAGAAGATGAATAAAGCTGCCTCTCCTCCAGCACTGCGACGTAACGCTGATACAGTGAGACACACGCGTTTTACTAATATCCGTGCCTTTTAGCTTTCTTCCTGATTTTGACCTTGAATTTTTACGTTGAGGGAATTTAGATGAAACGCAATAAAAACACAACGAAAACACAAAAGGCGGCTTGAAGTTGACTGCTTGGGAATTGACAGTATATATGATCAGGGTGCCGCACTACACAGAAGTCACCGTTCGGTTCACACCCCTGGTTTATTTTAACGCTCTTGTCACAGTTTCAGCTCCACACCCTCCTCACTCCCCGTCATCAGTCTAACTCTCTTCACCTGTTCACACACCTGTTGTCACAGTTCAGCTCCTCACTCTGTGGTTCAGTCACTCCCACCTCGTCAGTCTGACTTCCTTCACCTGTTCACACACCTGTCTTTGATCACTCATCAAATCCCTATATAGTCTCCACACACACACACACCTACACACCTACACACACTGCCAGATTGTTCTTCCTTTTCTATGCCAGACTCTCCAGCACTTGTTTTTAGATGGATTTCCTGTTGCCAACCCTGCCTGTCCCTGGTTAACCCGCTAGTCCGACTCCCCGTGAACCTACCAGCCCTTCGTCCTGTTGATACTCTGCCTGCCGTTTCCAGAGTGTGGAATATAAGTTCGAAGGATCCCTGGAGTCGAGGGTGCATTTGGGTCTACACACGAGTCGTTACAGCTCTAGTACGATGCAATACAAATTAATACAGTATAATACAATTATAAAACTGAAAAACATCTCCTTACCCCCTAACCTGATTAAATACACTATGTGTTTCTCCATTGCTGTTGGAGCTGACTGGGAACCAGCAGTCGGGTCCTCCATGTCCCACTCACCATAAACGGGCCAATCAGCTGGTTGTGTTAACCTTACTGTATGAGGCTAACTTTTGTTTCCACATAATGTGCATTAATGTACAAAAAACAACTGACAAAAGTGACGCAGCCGTATTTCTTACCCATCTTTTGTACGTACAAGATGCAGCAGCCCGGCATGTGACTGCAGCGATGGTTCAGAAAGAGAAAGGATGCACAGCATTATAAACGAGGATCATTCAACACATATTTACCCGTGTAGGCCCATTTATCCGTCAACGCAATGATGTATACAGCGGTGTATCATAACCACTTGCATCCTATCAACAAACAATCAGGGAACAGTGTTTTTCTTTTTTGTAATCGGTGTTTCATCAGGTGAATAGCATCATAACTGCGCAGCGAGGACGATTAGCAGTACTCCACAAATGTATTCAGGATGATCAATGCTTTTTATTATGTTTGCCCCTTATTGTTATTCAGAGCGTTTTCTCAAACACACTGATTGTGATGCAGCAGTCAGGATGAGTGTTCATTGTGACCAGAGGCACATGTTAAAGGAATAGTTTGATAGTTTGGGAATATCATTATTTGGAGTTTGGAGTTTTATTTGAGAGTTGGAAGCAGCCGCTTGGAGTTAGATGAGCATGACGACTGGAAACAGGGGCCCGACTGGACTGGTTCTGTCCGGAAGTAACAGAATCCAGCTCCCAGCATCTCTAAAGCTCACGATAATGAACGTCTCGCTAGTTTTATTCTTAATAAGAACCCCCCCCCCCCCCCCACACACACACACACACACACACACACACACACACACACAAAATGATTTATGTGCGTAATGACAAATGATGGTTTTCTAGGGATTGTGTGCCCGATTATGTTTATTTTGGAACAGAGCAGTGACTTTGTGGATTCTCCGCTGGGTGCCTGGCATGTGACGTAATTTTAAATGGTGTCCAATATAATAAAAAAAAATTCTAACTTGCACTTCTCCTTCACGGGGCCGTTGTGTGCAGGTGATGCTGAACAATACATGTACCCACTCAAATTTCTTCTAAAAACATAAGTCTGTGTACTCCATCACCTTTAACATTCATTAATGTAATGAACGCTTTGAGTGAGTTGTAATTATTGCTGAACGACTTTCGTGGTTCGCGGGTCTCGCTGTTTGTGTTTTCGAGTTCTCGGAAGTCTAAACGATCGAGACCGACCGGCACAAAGTCTGCGCTTTACAAATTCCCCCGGATAAGTGCTAGATTCCAAAGGTTTCATTCTCACAGGGATGGAGGCTGTGTGTGTGTGTGTGTGTGTGGGGGGGGGGGGGTGAGCGGGTGACAAAAAGGGGCGAAAAATGCTGCAGAGAGGCAGAAAGAGACAGCGTGTGAGTGAGAGATGGAGCGAGAGATAGACGTAGAGATGCAAGACAGACGGAGAGAGAGAGAGACTGAGAAGTTGGGAGAAAATGTGATTTGGTCTGGGTGTTTTGGGCTGCCCTCCCTCACTGAGAGGCAGAGTGACAGGCATTGGCAGGAATTGAATCAGTAGATTAAACACCCCCTCCTCCTCCTCCTCCTCCTTCTCTCTTCCCATCTCCTCTCCCCCCGCTGCTCCCTTTACCTCCCCTCTTTTTCCTCCTCTACACCTATTCTCCCATTCCTTTGATGGAGGGAAATGTGGTGGAGATTGCAGGCAGAGATGTTCTCGCCAGGTGTAGCTAAGGAGCCTTTGTCACAGGTAAGATTGATCGGGTGATTAAATATCCAGCAGTAGAGCATCAGCAGCCACTCTTGACCATTAGTGCCGGGCGGCAGCAGAGACGCATTAAGAAACTGTCTGTGAAAAAGCCTGAACCTCGACTCCCAGTTATCAAATCCTCGGTGCCATCGTGATGGAATTCACTCCGGCTCTGTAGCAGCAAAACGAAGAGTCAAGATAATAATA
Source organism: Pseudoliparis swirei (assembly GCF_029220125.1). Classification (NCBI taxonomy): domain Eukaryota; kingdom Metazoa; phylum Chordata; class Actinopteri; order Perciformes; family Liparidae; genus Pseudoliparis; species Pseudoliparis swirei. The sequence continues at coordinate 7,437,193 of NC_079405.1, read as the reverse complement.
CAAAAATATTGCCGTGTGTAAAAAGAAACCGATAAGGCCCGGCGCGACTTTTTGAGCTGGCTGCGATCGTTTTTTTGCAGATTCAACAATTATGGGAATTTTAAAAGCCAACTTTACAAATGTGGAGGGAAAAAAATTAAAGTGATTTCTTTACTTCATCAGCTGGAGTAAATAAAGTGTCTCCCTGAGCTCAAGGTTCCAATTTCAATTCAATTCAGATTATTTTGTATAGCCCAATATCACAAATTACAAATTTGCCCGAAAGGGCTTTAAAATCTGTACACATACGACATCCCTCCATCGTACTGCTGCTGTGCAGGTTCTTCTGTTTCAGCTTCTATGAGGTCACCTGATGCGAGATGATGAGAACTGGTGTCTTGATTACTCGTGGAGATTGTAGAGTATTCTGAAACTGGGCACTTCGCAGATGATGGAAAACAGGCTTCCGGACGCGCGTGAATTAAGTTATCAACATTTAATGGCAGGAAATGTAAAACAAACCTTCAAGGCGCTCTTCCTCGGCTCCCGGCTCCTCTGGGCCCTCAGCCTTGCGGCCTCGGGGATACCTGTAGAAGAGACCCGATTTCTCTAAACCCCGGAGTTTCATACTCAATGTCCCTGGCCCCGGTCAAAACGTCACTTCCGGTCCAGTCGCTAAACAAGTATTTTCACAATAAGAGTCCCGTCTTGTTATTGTCCGCATTAAAGTAACTTTCACAATAAAAGTCCCTGTTATTGTAAGTCACTTCACGGAATTCAACCGGCCTCGTCAATCTATAATACTAACATACAGTCACTCTCATGCAATATACATTAATTCTTGCCATTTACATTTGCATAGAGTAAACATTGCCCCTATGCTTCATAATACATTAATAACAATATCAATATTCTCCCTAATATTTTCTATTACAATATCTTTCTATATGTATTAATTTAAAACATAAGACCTCTGCAGATGTTATCAAAATAAACTATTACAACTTAACACCCCGTCTCCATTTTGGAATATCATAAGTTACCATATTTTTAATGCGGAGAAGTGACGTAGAAACGCCGTCGTGTAAAAAAGCTCTGGTAGCAGCAGCGACCTGTCAATCACCGTAAGCCCGCCCTAAAGCATACCCTGCTTCAGTGCACACTGTAAGGGAATTGACATGACCGCGATGTCTTGTCATTCTCACGGCATAAGAAGTGTTGCAGAAATGTGCGGGCATTTTTTTTACGGCACTTTATTTGCCATTATGTTCACAAAAGAAAAAGTATAGAAATGTTAACAGAGAACTGTTTCTTACTTAATACCAGTGACACTGGTATTGTTATCACCATGTGAATCTGTGCGTGAGTCATCCTGGGAAAATGTGTTGTCGCAGAACACTGTTCAGTTCCACTTTAGTTCTGTCAAGTTCTCTGCAGAGTGTCGTTCCATGTTTAGAGGAAGTGTCATCATAGCACGTCTGCCACTTAAGCAGACAACATCATTACAGCAACTTTTCTCTGGGGTTAAAAAACAAACAATTTGGAAGCTCTGTTATTCGTGAAAGAGTAGCAAATCATTTATCATATTTATGTTTATTGTTTCCTGCAAAACACTGAACAGCTCGATTCTGAATCTGGAGTTAGTCCAATAGTTGACACTCAGTGGCCGGTTTTCTCCCCTCTGAGCTCTGATGTCAGAGCTTTCGTCTTAATATCTGCGAGGTGGAGTTAGAGACTCCAGGAAGACAACATGCTGTTGGTAATCGATGGAGCCATGCTGGAGGGGTTGAGTCAAAGATCCGCCTCCTCCAGTTTATTGGAACCCTTATTGCACAAGCCTGACTTCAGAGAGGATCCCTTTAGACTAGAGTCAACGGCCCCGTGGAGTTGTTCCATGGAGAGGTGATGCCAGCAGTTCACAATGTGCTGATATGGCAGCTTTAGCACTGATTGCTATTAGTTTGCTAACATTAGATGACGCGTGGTGTAACAGTACGTCGCGGTGCAGAAAATACTTTTAACATCAATAAATCGCTGTTAGATTTTTCTTTTTTACTCCATAATATCAACATTGGTATTGTAACCCATGATCATGTCGAGCAGTGGTTCTCAAGTTGGGGTACCCCCTGGGTACGTGAAGGCACTCCAGGGGGAACGTGAGATTTTTCTAATTATATTCAAAATGAGTATCCATTTAAAAAAAGTTTCAAAAATAGTAGTTATTTACTAACTATTCAATTAAATAGAAATTAAAGCTAAATTTGATATATTCTTTTCTAAATCAGACACTGATGACCCAGCGCTGTGGATTACATATTTTTTTCAAACGCTGGTTCGGGTTAGTTACTTGGCTGTAGACATATTTCACCAGGGGGTACATCACTGAACAAAGGTTGAGAACCACTGATGTAGAGGAACAACCCTTTGTTTCCACTGCCAGTTAAAGTCCTCTTGCAGCGGACTGAAGTGGTCTCAAGCCGCAGAGAGGCGATATGTCATTTGCCAGGTAAAGAAAAACTTCTTCGCCCATGCATCGTCTCCAAGTTATCGCGGAGCCCCGGATGCTACATGCTGACCTTTACTTTGGAGGGGGTTACGCTGACCTGGAAATTCCACCGTGCTGATTGGTTTAGGGGCTGGAGATGCAATCTGGTGATGAATACTGAAAAGGTCAAGGAAGCCTCTCTGAAGGAAAAGTGTTCTGTTGGGTTACACGCTGTCCAAGATGCATTCGATAACCTCTCTCCCTCTGTTTCTCTCTCTCGTTCATTTCCTCTCGGTCCGTTTGTTGAACATTTTGTTCGAGTTGCAGCTTGTCTATATCTCCGTCAACTCAGTATCCTCTGAAATGATATCAAGGAAATGAAATATATGGTAGCGTTGTTTGGCATTTTTTTATTGACATAACCTCGGAAGTGATTAGATATCATTCGACCAATGACTCATCACCTTTACATGACTGGAGTTGGTATTTTGATTCAAAATGATGAGCTACTATTCATGCTTACATCCCGTCTTAATGTACTTGTATGTGTCCTGACAGGCTAATTAGACGTAGCCATTATTACCGTGACTCTTTGTTTGAATTCACACCGTGTTTTATCACTTTCTATTATCTTCCCTCTTGCTAAATGGTTATGCGAAATGTTCACTGCTGAATAAAATAAATCTCCACTCTTTAGCTTCATGTTGATATAAATCATTGGGGCTAACCCAATGAAGCTCTCATTCTACCGCCGATCACCGCGATGATTTAGCCTCTCAAATCGAACACTTTACAGTTACGTTTACTCATCATAATCCAAATGAACCCCTCTGCACATTGGCGGGAATACTGTAACATCTGCACGGTGCTTATTTGAGTATAATTAAAAAAGGCGATATTGCCTCCACATGTTACCATATGCTGCTGACAAGCAAAGTAGCATTTCAATGGCTATTCTGAATTTAAAAAAGAGCACATCACATTACTCAATCCTCACAATCGGATCTCGTCAGTTCCAGCTAACGTCTTGGAGATCAAAGAGGGCGAAACGACATCCAAGATCTGTTCACAACCAAATATTCTGTTGTCTAGCTTAGCCAACAACACAAACACCTTTACATGAGCATGCCGTTGACTACTGGGCCTGTTTGTAACCGTGGCGACGCAACGCTATCTTCACTCGACTCTCTTCTGCACACGAACGAGCGGAGGACATCAATGATCCGTGTGAAATCTTAGCAGCGGTGCACATAATTGTGCAGCTGCTTCACAACGAATACAAACCTTGCTCGTGTTTCTTTTATTTGACATTTCCACCCACTCCGCCCCCACTCTGTGTTTTCTTAACATTTCCATAAAGGCAGAATAGATATCGGTCCCCCCGCCCCCCATTTGCACCGTGTGATGTTGATACAGTATATCTTACTCAGGACCTAAATGTCACTCTGGGAAAGTCAAGCCCTTTTTGGGGGGGAATGGCACATGGTTGAAAATGTCAGGAAAAGTGCATTGCTGATGAGTGACTGTTGTTGTCTGGTAACCTACGCGGCAGCCACCCAATATGTCTTTGATATGAGAAAATGACTGCTTCCCTCTCGTGTGAACGGGCCACCTATCGGGATCAAAGCGGCACGGGGGCCATCTGATATGTGCTCTTCATCATACATAATGTAGATGTTCCGTGTGTGCAGTGTTTTGTGTTTGACCACGTGAAGTGGGGCAGATTGTGTCGATAGATCGAAGGCAGATATTATGCTGCATGCTTTCAGAGATGAAATGAACAGCTCACTCCATTTATCAGGTTGATGCAGACTGTGATGTCCATGTCATATATATATATATATATATATATACTGTATATACATATATACATATATCTATATATATCCATATATCTATATATACATATATACATATCTCTATATATATATAAATATATATGTATATATATATATTATATATACTGTATATACATATATACATATATCTATATATATCTATATATCTATATATACATATATACATATCTCTATATAAATATGTATATATATATATACTGTATATACATATATACATATATCTATATACATCTATATATATCTATATATACATATCTCTATATATATATAAATATGTATATATATATATATATGTATATATATATCTCTATATATATATCCAATATTATAGCCTTAGCTTTTTTATATTAAGCCCCCGACGAGTTTATAATGCCACAATATTTTCCTCTATTTTGGCCTTTCTGGCTCTCCGTCCCCTCACAGGTCGGCACTGTCAAAACTGTTTGCTATTTTCTTAGAAATGGCTCCAAAATGTTGCCTTTTTAAATGCTGGTGATACCGGGCCTTGCCACACTATGTTCAGTCCTGTGGGTTTGTTTTTTTTAGATGGAATTGATGGTAGTCTGGCAATGTAGTCAACAACTCAACAACTTGTGGTCTAACCCTACAGTTTCCCCCCATCACGGTTTGGTGAAACCTGAATCCTGGATTAAATGCACAGTTTCATCAGCATTTATGTTTTCTGTTCACAGATCTCTGGTAATGTTACATTAAACAACTAACCCATGTTGAATGTGGCCGGAGGAGAGCTGATAGAGTGGCTAACGGGCAGCGTACCACGGTTCTGGCTCCGTCCAATGACAATTACAATTCGGCGAAGATTACGTCATCGTGATGAGTTCTCCGGTAATCTCGTTAAATGTGGCGTTGATGAGAAAGTTGAATACATAAAGTTGTTTGAAGGAGATGTTTTTCACGGCACCATAAATATACATTAGAAAGGAAATCATGAGCTGTTTCCACCTCTTAGCAGCTTATAATACATCATTAAAACTACCGATGACAAGATTTGTTTCAATCAATAAAATTACAATCTATTATTTCCTAATCATAAGAATTGTGTGGTTTCTGGAAGAAAGAAAAACACTGTGAATGACGATAACAAAGCAAAAGTATAATCGTTATAATTTGCGATGCTTTTCAGACTTCTGAGTGGTTGAACTGATGTGTAAGACGGTGGCAGAAAAAGCCTGGAGCTGGTAGACCAGCTGCTATAATTACACAACAATGTGGATAATCAATGATCTGCAATTAGCATCGGTTGCAAAAGAAAACATGATCTGTAAAAGTTATATCTGTTCACTTTTTTCTTTTGTGCTGATCTGATTTGTGATCCGTGAGCCACAACCGTCAATCAGTGATTTAGATGTTGTATAAATACTCCAGTGATGTATGTGACACACCCGACTTTTGCAAAATATTGGATGCTTTGCTGGCTCATACAATACTGAACAAGAATATTTTTTCACCGCCTTTTTAAAAATGTATTTCTAAAGCTTGTACGATTATTTACTGTAAATCAAAATGCGTGCCAAAGTCATGAAGCACTTTCTCCACCCGAGGAAATAAAAAATAAAAACTCTTTCTGTGGAAACTTCTGTGAAGATTTCTGCACCGTTTTATTCTGACTATTCCGGATCCCCAGCCTCTCCACCTTGACTCTGAACAAGATATCCTATCTTGTTGCTCTAATGCACCCCAATGCTCCGTCACATGTGTCGGGTCCCGTCTGCCTCCCTTTTTTTTTTCTTTTTCTGTGTCCATCTCGAGCCTCAGCTTCTTTTCCTATCGCAGAGTGAAATTTCACAGAAACCAAGATTATAATCTATACAGCAGGAATGATTTTCTCTCTCTCTCTCTCTCTCTCTTTCTCTCTCAACTTTGCTTCCAAAGGCCTGAGAATGATTCTGACTTCAGAGGGAAGTCTCACCCTCGCATCCGTGGCTTCGCAGCGCGCCAATGCAGAGTTAGCCTTTCCTTTCATGCTGTGCCCCTGGGATTATCATATCAATCTGCGTGACCTGATTACCAGGCTGCCAGAGCACTGGATCAAGCGATCCCTCCTTAGCCGCCGTCTAATTAACACTCGCGTGTCATTGCTGCGCTCGCTCACTGAATCCTCCTCAAAACCGAGTTTGGCAGCTATTCTCTCTCCGTCCGGAGGGTCAGCGGGGAAATATATTCATGTGGACCGATGGAGAGTGGATGGATTTCTCTTCCTTCACTTGACCGTGTGTGTCACCGAGCAGTTTTCCTATTATTAATCATATCTGGTTTTGGCTTCTTCAATGGGAGGATTTTGTCAAGTGACTATTTTTTAGGTTTTGGATAAAGCAAGTCGTTTGGTTGTTAGGAAATAGTGATTATCATTTATCACATCATCCTCTTGGTTTTATTGACTAAATTAGGAATAGATGAATTTATAGGAAATGATTTTTAATTCCAACTGTAACTAATTGCTTTCTAAATAATCGTTCACCTTTTTAATCTGATAATGTGCCTTACTGTCCGTTTAGATAATTGTATCCTGAATCATTTTCTTTGTTTTTTTTAATGTTGGTCAAACAAAACAAATGTGTTTTTGTATTAATTTAATCCACCAATATTTTTTCACAATAAAATCGCTATTTCTGCTCGAAGCACTGAGAGTTAGGCGACGATTCAAAAGACACAGACACCGTTTATAAGTCTGTTATTGGTCGTTTGAATAGATTTTCACCAAGGATTCTGTGTTTTTGAGTTTTTAACTGATCTATACCACATAATAACAACACAATGTTGCTGGAATGAATGTATTGGAGCCTCTGTGTGTTTTATAAATGAGCACTGAGCCAGACAGTAAAGATAGCCTTTTAAACTGCGACATTGCTCTTCAGCAACCAGTCACATGGTAACTTAGGAGGCAATGCTGCCGTGTGTGCTCTGATAAATTTGGTTAACATAACACTCATAATTTCATTTTAATGAAAATTCAACGGCTGACATTTGCTTTTGGAGGAGTGGGCGAACCGGCTTTAAAAGTGACCTTTTTTCTTTTGGTGTTGGTGGATCAGAGTTATGCCGACATGAGAGTATATACATATATATATATATGTATAAATTCAATCAAACAGCACTATAAATTACATATCACCACAATAACACAAAATCCGATGTATGCTGGCATGTTGCTACTTTTGATAAGCTACAACAATGTTAAAGGCAAATAGCAAGCGAGAGGAAAAGGCGACATATTTCTCTTATATTGCTGGAGTGTTCTGAGAATAGATACTGTCTGCTTCGGATGAAAGCGTCTGCAAAGATGGCACATGTCGCAGTCGTTAGCGTGATCACAGGCACATTGGTGTGGTTTTTTTTCTATTATAAGAAGTAGCAAAACTGCCATCGCGACATGTGATCAGGTATCGCACCCAGATGGATATTAGAGGGACGCGTTCCAGCGGCCTGTCATTAACAGGTGTGTAATTAATTCCCCATGATGGGCCCGCGTGACATTAATGCGGGTTGACTGTGTGCTGGTCCGCTCCGTGGGACCTAAATGACGACAGGCAGCCAGACGTGTCCTTGTCATCCTTGTGTCTGTGTGGCCTCATTACTTCTCTGTCCAGTGACGCCTCTACACCTCCTCCTCCTCCTCCTCCTCCTCCTTTTGCTGCACTGCTCTTCCTCCTCCCTGGCACACTGTACCATGTGCTGCTTCGCCGTGTGCCACGGGATGGTGTGGGCTAATTGTCGCGTTTCGAGCGTCTGAGGAAGGGTCAGCCTTTCGTTCCTCTAAAGGTGAGTCATCGCCGTGACAAGAAAGGTGTGTCAAAAGAGAACAATCAGACATCCCCTCATTAGGTTGCGTAGGTTATGCATTGTACTGAGGACATGGTTGTTTGAGATGTCTACCCACGCCCAATAAATATTTGAATTATTCATAACAAATTGGGGAAAAACATAATGTCCCCGATTAGCATTTTAGCATAATTGATTCTCGAGAAAAGATGGAATAATAAATCACCGCCGGCCTCTTTCTGCATGAAGGATCCACCTACATTACCCACCCAGCCCCTCTCCCCCTCTCAGCAAAGCTTTTTTTCATCTGCCATTTGTGTGCTTTTCATTACCTATCTGCACCCTCATGACACACCAGTAAATAGCCTTGGAGGCATGCTGGTAAACAGTTTTGACAAATTAAAATCACCCAGCTCAAGTGAAGAGACTATAGCTGTGAACCAGGGGGAGGAGGAGGAGGAGGGCGCTCGCTTCGTTTCCCAATGACAAGTCCAGCTCGAGTACCCACTGTGCGCTCGCCTACCGCGTTTACGCTTTCCTCAGCGAGCCGTGGCTACTCAGTGATTTATTTCATTGAAATGTCCTTTGTAAATCTAATCCAATTCCGCACTTAAAGGTGTCATTTGTAAGGGTATTTAGAGAACGCATGTAAAAAATAAATTAAAAAAAGAAGGTTTAAATCACCATTACCTGCTGCATGCTGCGTTTTGTGCAGGAGGAAGTTCCCCACATGGGGATTAGCACCGCAGGCTCAGAGGCTTTCTTATTGGTTAGAAATGTGTGTGACGGTGACAAGCACAGGGCTCTAAAGTGTCACGCATTGAGCGTGAGACTCACGCATTTCGGTCTTAAGTCACGCACTCCCGCCACACATCGTATTTCTCACGCTGAAAAAAACTCTCGGCTATTTAATGTTTTAATGTGCCGCAGCGCGCAAACATGAGCTGGCCGCGCTGCCCTCACCGTGGAGGAATCAAGCGCTCCCCTGGAGTTCTGCTGTGAGGAGCCACTTATCAGCCAATCAAAAAATGGAATGGAAATGTCACTCTTGCCTGTCTTCAAAACTTGAGAGCCCTGCAAGCATGTAAAACAGATTGAAGAGTAATCCATTAATGATGAAGAAAACCTTAATAATCCTATAAATAAACACACTTTCTGTGACAGGCCTGTTAAACCAAAGCAAGCGTATTAATGTGCCACAGCACACCACTGCATGCCTTCATATAAAACTAATTTGCCGCACACTTTCTTCTGCTGTATTTCACCGTATATATATTAGTTTAAGTAGTACTCTCATTGGGAGCTGTATTATGCAAACACATCAACAGCAACAACAACAAAAAATCGGCAAAATGATGAAATCATTTCCATTCTCAAGAGAATTAAAATATATGAGACTTTTTGAGAACACGAATGTCGTCATTAGACCTAAAAATGCTGCACCGCGGGCGGTTAATCGTGTGAGATTATCACTGCAAAAACTTCCCGCTCGACAAAATCACTTCCCATCCACGATGCTATCCATCTTCATTTCCTATCGTGGCTCGCTGACAGGGGTTTCCATCATGTGTCATTATTGGTGCGTGAGGCAACTCAGCGGAACAATCCGCCACTCTGGGAAATGCATCAATCACCGACTCCTTGTCCCGACCCGACAGCTCAGCTCGCTGACATCAGGAGCCCCGTCTCACCATGAGCCCGGACTAGATGGGTCCGAGCAGGCTCGCGCTGTGTACCGTCGGTAATTAAGATTAGGGACTGAATACACGGCAGCGGTAACACACGTCTGAATGGCTGTCGGGCTTTACTTTGTGACAATGTCGACGGATGAAGAAAGAATAACTGTCAGCAAAGCCTGAGCAGAGCCAGCTGGAGCCCCCAATGGGAGAGGAAATAATTGGAGGAATAGATGAATAAGTGTGAACACAAGATAAAGCCTGTCAAATGACACGGCGAGCAGCAGCCACGCCGCATTCAGTTAATTGCAATAAAAACCATCAGTTAAGAAAGGAATGAACAACATGTGAACCATAATATTAATGGCAGTGTTTTGAAATTATCAAGCAGGTTTTTGACAAATGTTTTGACAAATTTCCCCTTGGGGATTAATAAAGTATACAGTACCGTTCAAAAGTTTGGGGTCATCCAGACAATTTTGTGTCTTCCATGAAAACTCACTTTTATTTATCAAATGAATTGAAAATTGAATAGAAAATATAGTCAAGACATTGACAAGGTTAGAAATAATGATTAATATTTGAAGTATTAATTTTGTTCTTCAAACTTCAAGCTCAAAAGAAGGCCAGTTGTATAGCTTATATCACCAGCATAACTGTTTTCAGCTGTGCTAACATAATTGCACAAGGGTTTTCTAATCAGACATTAGTCTTCTAAGACGATTAGCAAACACAATGTACCATTAGAACACTGGAGTGATAGTTGATGGAAATGGGCCTCTATACACCTATGGAGATATTTCATTAGAAACCAGACGTTTCCACCTAGAATAGTCATTTACCACATTAACAATGTATAGTGGGTATTTATGATTGATGTTATCTTTATTGAAAAAACAGTGCTTTTCTTTGAAAAATAAAGACATTTCTAAGTGACCCCAAACTTTTGAACGGTAGTGTATATCTATCTATCTATCTATATTGAAGGGACACTTCTCTGATTGTACATATGAAGATTTCCCCACTTGGTGAGATACTGTACATTTATATAATGTCCTCCGGAGATTCCAAAAGTCTTAGAAACCCTTCAGATGTCGTCAAGGTTTGAGATTTCAATTATACATCTTTTTTTTAAAGCGTGCTCCAAGATATTATCGTAACATTTGAAAGGCATGTAACAGATAGAGTGGGTCTTGTGTCACATTGACTATGAGTGTGATTGGTGTTCCTTCTCTGTGTGTCCGCTCTGTTATTGACTGACGACCTGCATGGGGTTGACTCCGCCTCTTACCCAATATCAGCCGTGATTGGCTCCAACTCCCATGCAACCCTCGGAAACGATAATCTGCTCTAGCTGACGGCTGGATTGTTGCGAATGATTCATCCATGTAAATAAAGGAGTAGTAGAATGGAAATTCCCATAAAAATTCCCATAGCAGGATGGTCACCATTAAGTCATGTGAACTGTTGCCATTGCAACCATAGCAGTGGCTGAAATGACTCGTGGAGTTGTGAGGTTACGAAGCGTAGAGAGCAAAAGTAAGGAAGTACAATTCAACGTAGGCTAATGATTTGTTAACACGATGCTAACTCCAGATATACACAACCGTTCAAAAGTTTGGGGTCACTTAGAAATGTCTTTATTTTTCAAAGAAAAGCACTGTTTTTTCAATAAAGATAACATTTATCAAAAATACACACTATACATTGTTAATGTGGTAAATGACTATTCTAGGTGGAAACGTCTGGTTTCTAATGAAATATCTCCATAGGTGTATAGAGGCCCATTTCCATCAACGATCACTCCAGTGTTCTAATGGTACATTGTGTTTGCTAATCGCCTTAGAAGACTAATATCTGATTAGAAAACCCTTGTGCAATTATGTTAGCACAGCTGAAAACAGTTATGCTGGTGATATGAGCTATACAACTGGCCTTCCTTTGAGCTTGAAGTTTGAAGAACAAAATTAATACTTCAAATATTAATCATTATTTCTAACCTTGTCAATGTCTTGACTATATGTTCTATTCAATTTTCAATTCATTTGATAAATAAAAGTGAGTTTTCATGGAAGACACGAAATTGTCTGGATGACCCCAAACTTTTGAACGGTCGTGTATGACAACAGTGTGGCAAGCTAATTGGCATTACAACCTCGTGGAATTGGCACGTGAGTTCGCTAGATGGCTAATTCCACCAAGTGTTGATGCTACAATGGTGACAACAAATTCTGAGGTCAAAGGTCGCTCGCCCTCCCTCGCCACCGCTCCGGAGGAAGACAAGCTACCTCCCTAACTAGCCAGTTATTAGTCTCTGGAGCTGCGCCCGCTTCTCTTGATGGCGCGGCTGTGTCCAGACGCCGTCGTGGTAGCTCCGCGGAGATTGTGCGCTCTTTTAGTTTTTGTGTTTATTTTTAATATTTTCTTTGCCACGGAAACATCGGCACTAACAGCATACGAACGCAGCACACTTTTGGACATAAACTTTTGCGCAAAACAAGGGTTTTTGTCCACTTTTTCCATCGATCCAGCGTGGCCGGCAGAGATCGTACGAGCGAACCACAACAACAACAGTGGAGCCGCTACTACGGGGAGACGACGAAAACAACGAGGGAAACGGAGCGGAATAAGAACAGACTGAGAGTTCAAGCCCACCGTCCACCTCTGCCCAGCATCCTTCTTGCTAACGTCCAGTCTCTGGAAAATAAGCTGGATGATGTTAGGGCAAGGATCAGATTCCAACGGGACATGAGGGACTGTAACATCTTTTGTCTGACGGAAACATGGCTGACCCGCTGGTGCCGGATCGAGTCATATGCCCAACCGAGTCCTTCTCTGTTTTCCGTGCAGACAGAACGGAAGAGTCTGGTAAATCTAAGGGTGGAGGGTTTGCTTCATGACTAACAACAAGTGGTGCAACCCCAAGGACATTAAGACTCTTTCTCGTTCCTGCTCGCGAACCTGGAACATCTGACGATCTCATGCCGTCCATTCTACCTTCCCGGGAGTTCAGCTCGGTCATCACCACAGCCGTCTACATACCACCACAAGCGGACACCGGCGTAGCACTATCGGACCTACATGATGTGTTATGTCGGCATCAGAACAAGTATCCCGACCGTCCTGTGGTGGTGGCTGGGGACTTTAATAGGGCAAACCTAAAAAAAGTCATGCCGAACTTTCACCAGCACATTACGTGTGCTACCAGAGGGGAAAGAACGTTGGACCACTGCTATACGCCATTCAAGAGAGGCTACAAGGCTGTCTCTCTCCCTCCGTTCGGCAAATCGGACCATGCCGCCATTTTCCTGCTACCGGAGTACCAACAAAGGATAGCACGGGAAGCGGTAGTGACGAGGGACGTAAAGCGGTGGTCTGACCAATCAGAGGCTGAGCTACAGGACGCTCTGCGTGTCGTCGACTGGGACATGATCCAATCCAGTTCCAGTGACGTCAGCGAGTTTGCGGACGTAGCAATGAGCCTCATAGCAACGCTAGCGGACACCATCGTCCCCACGGTAAAAGTTAGGGTCTTTCCTAACCAAAAGCCGTGGGTTGATAGATCCATCCGTGAAGCTGTGAACGCCCGTACTGCTGCCTATAACTCCGGTCTTGTATCCGGCAACATGGACGAGTACAAGGCAGCGGTCTATGGACTGAGGAGGACGGTGAAGGAGGCCAAGAGGAGGTACCGAGACAGAGTGGAATCACAGATGGAGCAGCGCGACACCAGGCGCCTATGGCAGGGGCTACGGACTATCACAGACTACCAGAGCAGACCCCGCGCAATGGTGAGTGCCGACGCATCCCTAGCGGACGACCTGAACTCATTTTATGCACGGTTTGAGGCTAGCAACAACAGCGCTAGCTCGCCGCTAACAACAACACCGTTAGCGTGCCCGAGGTGAGTTCTACCGCTGGGGATGAACACACACTCTCTGTGACCGAGCACAGTGTGAGGAGGGCTCTGTTGAGGGTGAACACCAGGAAAGCTGCAGGTCCAGATGGCATATCTGGGCGAGTACTGAAGACCTGTGCTAACCAGCTAGCTCCAGTGTTCACCACAATATTCAACCTCTCCCTGGCTGAGTCCGTGGTCCCCGCCTGCTTCAAGAGATCCACTATTGTCCCTGTGCCCAAGAATGCTTCTCCAGCATGTATGAATGACTACCGACCGTGGCCCTCACCTCGGTGGTCATGAAATGCTTTGAGAGGCTGATAAAGGACTACATCTGCGCCTTCCTCCCTTCCTCCATGGACCCGCTGCAGTTTGCTTATCGCCCAAACAGATCCACGGATGATGCTGTCTCCCAGGTACTGCACACCACACTCTCTCATCTGGACAGCCAGAGGGGGCTATGTGAGACTGCTGTTCATTGATTATAGTTCAGCTTTCAACACCATAGTCCCTCCAGACTGGCCGGCAAGCTGATTGAGCTGGGACTGAACACCCCTGTGTGCTTGGATCCTGGACTTCCTGACCGCCAGGCCACAGGTGGTCAGGGTGGGCAGACACACCTCCAACCCCTCACCCTGAACACAGGATCCCCAGGGTTGCGTCCTCAGCCCCTACTGTACTCCCTGTACACACATGACTGTGTGGCCAGGTTCAGCTCAACACCATCATCAAGTTTGCGGATGACACAGTGGTGGTGGGCCTGATCTCCGACAACAACGAGAAGGCCTACCTGGAGGAAGTTGCTGATCTGTCACTCTGGTGCCGGACAACAGCCTCCTCATGAATGTCACCAAAACTAAGGAGCTGATTGTGGACTTTAGGAGGGTACAACAACAGAGGACGTACTCACCACTGGGGATTAACGGGACTACTGTGGAGAGGGTGAGCGGGTATAAATACCTGGGAGTCCACATCACCGAGGATCTGACATGGTCAACGAACACAGACACTCTGGTGAGAAAGGCAAGGCAGCGCCTCTACCACCTCAGGCAGCTGAGGAAATTTAAAGTTTCCCAGAGGATCCTTCAGTCCTTCTACTCTGGAGCTGTAGAGAGCGTCCTGACGGGAAGCATCACAGCCTGGTTTGGCAACTGCTCCGCTCGGGACAGGAAGGCTCTGCAGAGATTAGTGCGTTCGGCTGAACGCACTATTGGAACTACACTCCCCACCCTGCAGGACTTGTACACCAGGAGGTGCAGAACCAGAGCCGGCAGGATCATGAAGGATCCTCACCACCCCAACAACAGACTGTTTCAGCTGCTGCGGTCAGGCAGGCGCCTCCGTAGTCACGCTGCAAGAACAGAGAGACTGAGACGGAGTTTCTTTCCTCAGGCCATCAGGACTGTGAACTCCGACCTCACCAGGACCCCCACATAGACCCACACAACTGCCCCTCTTAGGCACACACACACACACACACACACACTTAGTGTAAATATTGTACTGTAAATATTGTGTTGTTTTTTATTGTAAATAGTGTGTACTTGTTGCCCTTGCACATTCCTGCTGAGCATTGCCACTTTCATTTCACTGCACACCCTGTGTGTGTATGTGACAAATAAAAACATCTTGAATCTTGATCTTGAATCTTCACGGTGAGCTGCCACCACTCTGTACAGCCGGGCTGACGCGTGTTTTCATCATAACAACTAATAAAAATCACATTTCTTACGCACCAGTCAGAGAACCACGGGGAACCCGTCAAAGTCAGTTCCAACTCCTCTTCCGTGTTTATGGTTTCATCCCGTAAAAAAAATTCAGCATCCTCATTAACTTCATTTACATGTAACCTTTTTTTTTTAAACATATCAGAAGAGAGGGCTCAACCTTTTTTTAAACCGGCATTTTAAACTCGGTTAAATATGCAGTTGTGCCGCAGCCGAGCGCGGCGACGACAGCTGACAGTTGAAATGGTTGTCTTGTCAGGGGGGAAGAAAACATCCCTTCAAAGAGGCGTCTTAGTTTGGAAGTTTGTGAACCGCTGCTTTAGAGACTGTGACTCATCTCTACTCATGCAGCTGCGACACTACGGTTTCACCATCAATCAGTATTATTGTCATTTGTGGGCACAGTGGTCCTTGCTCAGGAAACGTTGAAAAGTCTTTTTTTTAAATGTGGTTTAAGTTTCCTCGAATGACAAACTTTGCCTCGGCTGTTATTTGGCATGTTTTACTTTTCAAGCAATAAATTCAGAACAATCTGAGAGCACATATCTGTGTTGGTTCTTGTGTTATTTCAGTAGATAATTAATATCAATATGATTTGTTTGTTTACGGTTAACTTCCGGGTTGACCACTTCCGGTTCCGGTTATACCAGTTAAATAATAGACGGTTTTCGCACTTAGCAGCGGCAGATGACAGCATGTGTTTGTATTGTCTTTGTTTTCAGTTTTTACAAATGCACGTTAAAGAAGGAAAAAGTTCAATGAATTGAAGACATATGCTTCGACTCTGTCTCCCTTGAACGTCGGTTTGACTTGACGTTAAATCAGAGTTCACTCACTCTGCACGGGAACATTACATATCCTTCTTCATGAGTTATATTACTTTATCACAGTATGAGAAAAAGATGCTATTACATTACATTATGGGAATCGTAGGACCGCATTCTCGGCCCCTAAAAATCATTGCCATTATTTTTAACATAAATCAATGTATCTATATCCAAAGTGCATTATCAAATGAGGCATGTTTTATATATTCACATGGAACTAAAGCGGCACCAGTGAGGCGGATCGATCGGGGGGGCGCGGCGGCCAGCGGCGAGAGTCCTGGTTGACATTAAAAACTAATTTCATTGACATTGTGTGGTTCAATAAATAAACAAGTATACGTTTGGGGTAGGAGGGAGAGGCACACCGGTAGAAATAGAGAATGAAACATTTAGTGTTGCTTGGGTCATCTTTTAGATCTAAGATGTTGTGACTTGGTTTGACTTCAATTAAATCCTGGGGGAAGCTTCCCAGTCAATCTGTGATCTTTATCAAGGCGCTGCCTCTCAGATCTCTATCTCCCCGTGACCCACGGGAAATAGAGACGACTTTCATGACAATGGTTTGGACTCCATGCTATTTCTGGCGGGCTCCTCTGCCTAACAATGCTGTGACTCTATTGACAACCTCAACCTTGAGCAGCAGTCCCAAGACTACCGGGCATCTTTTTTCCCCCCTTTTTTTCTCTTTTTTCTTTCTTTCTCTCCCTCTCTTTCTCTTTACCGGTTCATGCCCTGACACCGAGTGTAGAGGCTGGAGGAATGAGTCACTCATTGCTCGGCTCACATGGGAAATGTAGCAGCGCCGCAATTGATGATTTATGACTGATGAAAAAACAAAAAAGATATCTTGATTCTTGCTTTGAGAGTTGAACAAATTATTCAGATACATAAAAAAAAAAGCCAATGGTGGACCTGCATGCACACACACACACACACACACTGTATACATAAATGCACACGTACACACACACACACGTGTGCAAACAAACACACACACATCGTATAGATAAATGCACACACACACAAACCCAGTATGTGAGGACAATCTTGGTTTCCACGCACACACACACACACACTGTATACATAAATGCACATACACGCACGTGCACACACACACACCGTGTACATAAATGCACAAACACACAAACCCAGTCTTGGAGGACTGTCTTGCTTTCCACGCACACACACACACACACACACAAACACACAGTATACATGCATAAATGCACACACACAGAAACCCAGTGTTGGAGGACTCTCTTGCTTTCCACACACACACACACACACACACACAGGCACACTCACTGTATACATGAATGCACACACCCCAACACACCGTATAGATAAATCCACACACACAAACCCAGTGTTGAAGGCCTCACTTGCTTTCCACACACACACACATGATCAACGCATTCCTCACCAACTCCCTTAATCTGGGGCTCTCCTCCCTCTCTGAAACTGTCCTCTGATGCTTAATTCCTCGCTTTGATCTGGGTTTGTTCCATCTGCATGATAGTTCACGTCCTGTAATTGTGCTGAATCTTCACAGGGCCCGTCATGTGCTGCCGAGCCCCGGCCGAACCTCAACTGGGTGTCTTGGTTTTAGGACTGAGGAAGTGTTTAGACTTTAAATTGTATCTGGAGATTTATTATTGAGTGCTGCGAAATGCACCACGTTCACAAAGCAATGCTTAGGTAGCAGATATGAGAGCATCTTCTCTACGGACCCAAAGAAAATTACATTTACGATTACAAAATCAATTCCTTAAACCCCTCAAAACTAAAACCACGTGAATTTATTGGTCACATGAGAGGAGTAAAATATTTCCAATACGTTCAGCATTCAGTACAGTAATATCTATCCTCTTCCCCGATGTATATATGCATTTCTTTTCTTTTTTTCGTGAGCAGTCTCCCTCTTTAATAATGTTGCACTATTAAAAGACAATTGAGGCTTCTTCACTCAATCAATGCAGGATTTAAACATGTGGCAACATCAGGCCGTCGCCTTCCTGTGATACGAGTCGTCCCTCGGTCCTCCTACGCAAGTGTCTCAGTATCAGTAAAAAAAGGCAAGTAACTCAGACTAAAGTGGTATCTAATGAGAATGATTATGTTGAAAATGATGAAGATGTTCCTCTGTGTAATTTCAATTTATTTCAATTTAATGTTTGGAGGGGGTTCCTTACACATAACGGAACGGGACAATCAGGTATGATCGTCTACTATGACACATCAATTATGGAACATGCTGAAATCTTCCTTATCGTGTGAATTATTCCCTGAAAATCTGATTGCTTATATACAGCGTATAGATATATGACAATCTAGATCAAACCCTCAGCTAAAAGTTGTTAAATGTGCAGAAAAAATTATATAGCACAAAAAATAGGCTATTCAGCATCCGCAAACATGCACCATTAATTCATTATTCCAGCAGAAATGGTGCCACAAGCTTTGAAATCCCAAGTCCATTCACACGTCAGTCGGGGGACGGCGGCTCCTCTCTATCAATGCTGCGTTCGTAGGTGGCACATGATGGATTTCGGAGCGGTGCTCTTTCCATCTCCTGGCTGCAGAGATTGCCTGGGGATGCTGGCGGGTCCCTGACAAGCAGGTGCCTCCTCCATGCCTCACCTTGATCAACATTCAGTGTTGCCCCCTGAATCCATCATGAGGCAGAGACAAGCACGCCCCATTTTGGGCTTTTTATATCATCGAGGATGATGCCGCTGCTGGTACGGCTGCTGGTGGCGGCGATGACGATGATCATGATGTAGTGGTGGTCTCAGTAATGGGAAAGGGAAACCTTGTATTGAAGTTGGATGTATGCAGTATTTTTGATTAATAAATAAATACATGCACTCATCATTTAGATGCACGTCAGGGTTGTAGCGGGTTGAATAATGTATCACGCAAGAGCGGGCAATGTCCCGAAGCAACGGCGGCAGCGAGCTGGACCTTTTTTTAAAAAATATATTGTAATTCACAGAAACTGAGGAATATTCATTGTGGGAGACTCGAACAGGAAATCTCTCGTCCTTCCTGTGTCCTCCTGGGGACCATATGATTGCTCGTATTACATTTTACAGACATGGAATGGATTTAGACATATAAAAAAAACTCCACAATGCAGCACATCAAATAAAGACGTAAAAAGAAAACGGGAGGCACCAAACGGCATTCAGCAGCTTCCAAACATTCTTATCAAGGTCGAACGGTCGTGGTCGTTAATTAGGGTGACCAGATTTGAGTTTGTGAAAGAGAGGACACTTCCCGGACGTTTTTGGAATCCCTGCCAGACGCATTTTTTAGGTCTCAAAAAGAGGACATGTCCGGGGAAAAGAGGACGTCTGGTCACCCTACGTTAATGTAACGAGCGGTTTGAGTCACATCAGTGCCGGAGAGGAAGTCCTTTCTTTCTCGTCATCCTTCCTCAGTGGTGTGAAGTAAATTCAAAAAGCAGATGACCCAAAAAGCTCATCATATATCTTTAACGATCACTTGTCTGATGTGACGTAATTATTGATTCTAATTCACCCATCTGCATGAACTCATCTTGTGCAAATGTTTTGGTACCGACTAAGTGCCACGCTTTACCTCATTAAGCCCGATCTGTCAGATGGCTTCGTCATCAGCGGGGACATGTTGCCGATGAGGCTGCGGGACAATTAAACATGAATCTACATCATGCAAATGCGATTCGTAATTATGATTGTATGTCAAAAAAGTAATTTGCTTGTTATTTGATCGCGTCCCCTACTGACTGCACCGCTTTGACTGATACCGCGGCGGCACATAAAAGATATGGCGCCCGACACAGGATTTGTCATGAGACAAAACACTCATTTGGAATAATGCTTTCACAATTATATTTCATGAGCGGGGACGCTGTGCTGTGAGTCACCTCCGGCACACGGGAACATAATGGTTTTTAAACGGTTCTTTAAAAAGGCTTTGTGGTTCTGCCAAGAACCATCACCTACTGAGGAACCATTTTTTCGTTTGAGGCACTATTATAGGTTCTTTGAAGAACTATTTTTGGAAATGGTCCTTTAAAGAACCCTGGTATGAAAAGTTCTTTGTGGAACCAGAAATGGTGCCTTAAAGAACTATTTTTGTAAGGTTTTTTAAGACATCTTTATAGGTTCTTTGAATAACTATTTAAAGAAAAGGTTCTTTAAAGATCCCTCGTTTGAAAGGTTCTTTGTGGAACCAGAAATGGTGCCTTAAAGAACCATAATGTGAAGGTTCTTTGAGACAACTTCATAGGTTCTTTGAATAACTATTTAAGATAAAGGTTCTTTAAAGATCCCTTGTTATAAGAGGTTCTTTGTGGAACCAACAATGGTGCCTTAAAGAACCATAATGTGAAGGTTCTTTAAGACAACATTATAGGTTCTTTGAATAACTATTTATGGAAATGGTTCTTTAAAGAACCCTGGTTTGAAAGGTTCTTTGTGGAACCAGAAATGGTGCCTTAAAGAACCATAATGTGAAGGTTCTTTGAGACAACTTCATAGGTTCTTTGAAGAACTATTTAAGATAAAGGTTCTTTAAAGATCCCTTGTTATAAGAGGTTCTTTGTGGAACCAACAATGGTGCCTTAAAGAACCATAATGTGAAAGTTCTTTGAGACAACTTAATAGGTTCTTTGAAGAACTATTTAAGATAAAGGTTCTTTAAAGATCCCTTGTTATAAGAGGTTCTTTGTTGAACCAACAATGGTGCCTTAAAGAACCATAATGTGAAGGTTCTTTGAGACAACTTTATAGGTTCTTTGAAGAACTATTTATGGAAATGGTTCTTTAAAGAAATGTTGTTTGAAAGGTTCTTTGTGGAACCAGAAATGGTTCTAATATGGCATAACTCTGAAGAACTATTTTCGGTTCCAGATGGCACCTTCATTTGTCAGTGTGTGGTTAGTGGATCGCACCCCGCTGTGGAAATGCATGTATACCAAGTGAAATGTGTCGTGGGGGGAAACGTGCGACAAAAATAACATTGTTTGCTGCCAACTTTTGTCAGAATGCACGCGTTGCATTTTCAAGAAGAAAACTGCCGGAAATAGACCAAATTTCCCTCTGTAAACACCATTGACTTCAAAGACATCTTCCACTCGCCCCCTGTGTCGTGTGCTCCCTCTCTGCTGTGTGCCGGTGCCATTCCCTCCAGATGACTGCTTTTATTAGATATAAAACTAATGAGATTTCCATTCTCAAAAGCATATCCTCTCGCTTCCTCGTCTTAGAGACGCTTTCATTTTTGTATATACCTCGGAATGATATTTGTTTTGCATATTTACATAAGACATATCCACCCTATCTATATGTTTTCCAAATGCCAATGTTTTATTCATGTATTTTTCTCTATCATTTGCTTTTCATATCTTCTGCCACTTAAACCGCATAAACTGTCAGAGAGAGTGATACGTATTATTGGTTTATTGAACATATAATTCAGTTTGCAGCTTATGTGGGCGAAAGCTTTTACGCCTGAATACACAAACTCTCCACCAAGCAGAGCAATTATAATTCATATCCTTTGAATGGAAGTTATTGAAAGATTACTTTGCCCGCTTCTCCTTCTTTTGTCTTTGCGCGGAGTAATCATGCATTCAAACGGTTATAATTAATAACTCTCCAGCCCGTAATACATATTGTGCTGTGCTGTATTTGGCAGCAGTTGAACCCCTAAAAAAAAAAAAAAAAATAGGAAGAGTGTCTCCTCAGAGCTCCACTGGAAGCCAGCGAGCACTGCGAGTTTATACGGCGAGTTTGATTGACGCGCCAGTCAAGAACATGACAGCGTACCCTCACCCAAGCTGGCAGACGGCGCCTCCTCTCTCGTCCAGGAAAACATCGGTTTGTGAGCGACAGAAATCATCTTTAATATTCGTCTCGCTTTGGCTATACACACACACACACACACACACACACACAGGAATAGTCTTGCGTCAGAGTGTCAGGGAGTGAAGTGTTCAAAGTCCAAGCATGAAATATGTCCTCCATAACTGCTGAAACACGTCCAGGTTGTACTCTACTCAGCGCCTCACTTCGTCTCCCTCAAGATGTCTCCTGTCCTTGGTTCGTCATACGCTCTCCTTTTATTACACACACCTACACACAAACACACACACACACAAAGCACTGAATTATGGATGAACCCTGTGACACTGCGATGATACATTTGTCACATCTATACAAAGTCATCCTTTAAAGGGTTGTCCCTCTTTATGCCGCCTGGAGTTCACATTTTGTCACTTGACATTTACGGAGAGGCTTATGACGGCCCCGAGCGCTGATGTCTCACTGCCGCTGACACCCAATCCAGACGGCGTGGACACCGACGCAGACGGCACCTGAGGCCCCTGAAGTGGGGCAGGAGCTCAGCGTTGAGGTTCAGCTGAGCAGTTCTTTTCGTCAAGGGAGAATCCAGTGTTTTAAAGAGAGACACCTATTCCTGACTCAGCTTTTTTCAAATGACAGGATATGTAACACAAGACCAGTGATCCCACTTGTAGGGGGTCAACATCAGGTACATTTGGAACATAAAACGTATTCTGTGTCTCTCCACATGGATTCAATGATGGAGACCTCCTTCTGTAGCCCTGGAGGGCCCACGCGTTTGTTCAGGGTCATCTCGGATCGACCTTGAGGCCTTTCTCATATTGGGCTGTGTAGTAACTCTTTTTTTTGTGTGTACATAGCATTGGTGCTTCAGAGTTTAACTGTTGTTGCTCAGTCAATAAAATGCACTGTAGTTCGTGAAAAAGTTATTTTTCATGACCATTTCAATGAATATACTCCTGAAACAGTGTTTGACATGTAGGTCTTTGTATTTATTTATTCATAATTCACGCACATACCATGGATGTGGGAAGAAGGGGCTTCAGTACCTCCTAAAAAACTGTTTTAATAAAAACTATCAATTGATAAAAAGAACGTATAGGATGACACTCGTCCTTCAGAGTAAACAAGGAGAACGTGTGAATGCTGCATCACAGCGCAATGATCATCAACGTTTCAACGTGATTTAAAGTTACGATTCTGAAACTTATGTTCTGAAATAAAATCCTATATTGAATGCAATTTTTTGACATCTATAGCCATTCAATGTTTACTTACGGCATATACGTTATTTTAGTTTTTGTCTTTTATGGCGGAGTCCGCCATTGGCACACATGATTAAAATGACTTGTCTTGTATTTCCTATAAAGAAGCTGAAGTGTTTTTTTGTAGTTACCGTTTATAATTGTGTTGCCTTAAGGCCTTTTCTATTTTTCTTGTATAAATTTCAGAAGATAATTAATATCTATATGATTTTTTTGTTTCCGGTTTGTTTGAAATGTGAAATTAGACTTTTTTTTATCATCCAAATAAGGAAATGTATGAGTAGCATGATGTAATATGACTGGCAGAGGTGTGCTCAATGTGGTCAGGTGAGCCCAGGCAGAAACAGATCAGAAACCACAGACTGATACAGATGTTGCAGTAGCAGGAGAACTGCAGGCAGAGGAGGACGGAGCAGCTGTCGCCATGACGGAGCGGATACATTTAAAGTAATCACATTTTATAACATCCATCTTTTTTAGCCAGCATCTAGTACAAGTCACTGTCTGGATTTGTCTGGCACATAATTTGACTTACTGCACATATTCTCTTTGCAGGGCACAGCTGCAAAGAGCCTGTCGGTCCTCTCTGTGGCATCATCAGTTCACGTTTAGTTTCTCATAAATAATTTAAATAATCAACAAAGTGGTAAAAGTGTTGTAGCTCAGGCCACCAAATTGTAGCACCAGCGTAATGTAGTCAGTAAGTTTACTTTAGTTTGAGACGATTACAATTCAGTGTTGGGTGGAAAGCATGCAAACAGAAATGTTAAATATAATTTTCCATGACCTTTAAAATTAATATTGTACTGAAGAGATGCTGATATTATTTGACATTCAGGGCTATGTATTTAAATATTATTATTATTATTATTATTATTATTATTATTATTATGTATGCACAGATGCAGTTAGGGATGCTGAAGGGGCGGCTGCACCTCCTAAAACCAGGGTTGACAAATAATGCACCTGATTGGAGAAAGTTATTTAGAAAAGTTATTTAAATAAGGGCCTGGACTCGATGAAAAAGATTAATCGACAAAGTGGTTCCCTAAAATTTTCTTTTAGAAATTAATATCGTGGTCACTCTGCCAGTGAGAACTTCAGCAATATGAAACGTGAACATTAATCTTATTTTAAACCACATATTTGAGCCTAACATAATATTCAGATTTTAATCGTGGTTGTGATTACAAATGGTAACTACAACAAACACTTCAGCTTCTTTATAGGAAATACAACACAAGGCATTTTAATCATGCGTGGCAATGGCAGACTCCGCCATAAACGACAAAAACTAAAATAACGTGTATACCGTAAGTAAACATTGAGTGGCTATAGTTGTCGAAAAATTCAATTTAGGATTTTATTTTTAGAACATAAGTTTCAGAATCTTAACTTTAAATCATGTTGAAACCTTGACGATCACAGCTCTGTGATGCAGCATTGACACGTTCTCCTCGTTTACTCTGACGGATGAGTGTCAGATCTTTGTAAAGCTAATGTACATAAGCTCCGCTTTCTATGTTATTCCCAGTGGAATATGTTCCAGTTATCTCCCATACACGGAGCTAATCTTACACAGAGCCGAGATATCTAAGATTTGATAGTATACAGCTTTTCTTTCTCCCCGGAGGAGCTAATGTGTCATTCTGTCAACACACTAATGCACTTACACAATCTGTGTGCGTCGGGAGAAAAGAAGAGAGAATCAACAGCTGTTGAACTGTAAACCAACACAAGAATTGTAATTCCTATTAAAATGAGAACAAATAACTTCTATTGTTCTAATGTTACGGGTCAGAACATGTCAAATACCACAGTATTAAGTGGATAGGAAATAGCCCACACAGCTGGAAATGGGGCTTGAGACCCGTTTTCAGGTCTTCCTGCTCGGCGAATGTTTGCATTAATAACGGTTTATTTCGTCTTTGCCAAATGGGGCCGCTGTCCGTGTCTCCCGGCTCTCAGTTGGCCGGTGCGGTTCCCAACCGACTCAGCGAAGAGGCGTTGATTCAAACGTATTTCCATTACAGAAAACTGGCCGGCTCGAATAAATCACAATAAAAATGGAACTTGTGGCCTGTCATCTCTCAAAGATCGGCTACCTTGGGACACTGCTGAAACCTCTCCCATCATATGCCCCAGTGAAGCAGAGACGATGGGAGAGAGGGCACAGAGAGGGTTTCTGTGCCAGAGGGAGAGATTTTCAAAGATTAAAATATACAGTTCCATTTTTTAAAAGGCTTCCTTCCAAGTATATTGCCCACTGGATACAGCTGTGGATGCTACTGTCATTCCCCCCCGAAAGGGACAATGCATCCACCGCTGTCCCCTCCTTTGTGCTTTATTGCTGTGACCATCGCACCCGAATTAGTCTGATAAATCACCCACGTCATGTGGGAAGGGCCTCATTCACTGGCAGGTTTAAAGGGTTGTTTGGTCCATAGGCTCGTCAGCCGTTGTCTGGAAGCAGCGAGCGTGTTTACGCCTCACCGAAATGCTTATCAATTAGATGAGACGGGCGGGAAATGTCAGGCGGCGAGCGGGTCGGTCCCTAAGAGCACTTGTGTGAATATTGTGTGTCACTTCTCACGGACATTTAGCATGTCAGCATGTCACACCGCGACCCTCTGCTTCTTTCAAATTGGTCCTCTGGGAATGGGTGTATGGACTTTTTTATTTCAAATGTCAAAGACACTGACCAAACTTCATCAGAAGATGTATCCATCTTCCCCGGCGCATGTCACCGAGTCTTTATAGAGACGGAAGAATCCGACTCGGTGGTTTTCGGAGCATGCTGTTGTGGATTAGTAGGAAAGGCGGTTTAGTCAGTTAAAAGAGCCACTTAACTCTGTGTTTTATCTCCAACACTTAGAACCATCACAGCTCTGTCAGGTCTTTTGTTATGGTGTCGCTTTTGTCTTTTAGACGTTTAATGTCTAAATATGCCCCCACGTATGCAACTCTTGTTTTAGCATTTATAAACGCAGGTGCCATCAACTTGAAATAAAACATTTTTTTTTTTACTTGTTAACATTGGTAGCAGAGACAGTCACTGAAATACCTCAAATCTCCACCTTCACTGCCATTCTAGAAGCCGGTTCGGAGCCGTTTGAACGGCTAGCGTAGAGTTTTAGGATACACTGAGCTCCTCTCTCCTCTTCACTCTTTCCTTTACATCTCTCTATTGTACATTACGAACTCTACTTCCTCCCCGGAGTCTTTGTGCCTTCTCACCTCACAGGGTCCATCGAACCTGGCTCTGTCTGAAGCTGGTCCTGGGTCCTGCTTCCTGCATCCAGCCTCTGGCCTAAACCTGGCCTCCTTCCCAATGGACCTGCCTCCTTCCTAATGACCCTGGCATCCTTCCCAATCGACCTTCCTCCTTCCTAATGACCCTGGCCTCCTTCCCAATGGACCTGGCCTCCATCCCAATGGCCCTGGCCTCCTTCCCAATGGCCCTGGCCTCCTTCCCAATGGACCTGCCACCTTCCTAATGACCCTGGCCTCCTTCCCAATGACCCTGGCCTCCTTCCCAATGGACCTGCCTCCTTCCCAATGGCCCTGGCCTCCTTCCCAATGAACCTGGCCTCCTTCCCAATGACCCTGGCCTCAATCCCAATGGCCCTGGCCTCCTTCCCAATCGACCTGCCTCCTTCCCAATCACCCTGGCCTCCTTCCCAATGGCCCTAGCCTCCTTCCCAATGACCCTGGCGTCCTTCCCAATGAACCTGGCCTCCTTCCCAATGGACCTGCCTCCTTCCTAATGACCCTGGCCTCCTTCCCAATGGATCTGCCGCCTTCCCAATCGCCCTGACCTCCTTCCCAATGGCCCTAGCCTCCTTCCCAATGACCCTGGCCTCCTTCCCAATGAACCTGGCCTCCTTCCCAATGCCCCTGGCCTCCTTCCCAATGACCCTGGCCTCAATCCCAATGGCCCTGGCCTCCTTCCCAATGACCCTGGCCTCCTTCCCAATGAACCTGGCCTCCTTCCCAATGGCCCTGGCCTCCTTCCCAATGGCCCTGGCCCCAATCCCAATGGCCCTGGCCTCCTTCCCAATGGCCCTGGCCTCCTTCCCAATGAACCTGGCCTCCTTCCCAATGGCCCTGGCCTCCTTCCCAATGACCCTGGCCTCAATCCCAATGACCCTGGTCCCCTTCCTAATGGCCCTGTCTCCTTCCCAAATAGACCTGCTACCTTCTCCGTGCCTCCTGCCTCAAAGGTCAGGACCTCATTGGTCCGGCCTCCTTCGCGATGCTTCATGCCTGGTGGGCCGGCCTCCTGCCTCCGTGACCCTGCCCCCTGCCATGGACTTGTGTAATTCAAAGTGGTTTAATTATTGAATGTGCATATGTATATACAGTATATGTCTATATAAATCTATTATTCTAATCTCATTTTTATAATACAGATGTAGCGGGTATTTTTGTTTAAGTAGTCGTGAATAAACTGCTTTTGTACCGCCACATTTTATTTGTGACTTTTTCTATCTCTCCCAAACAGCTGCAACATGTATTTCCATCAAGTTTCGTAATATCTGGAGCTCTCTTGACATTATGTATTTTCTTTCCAACTGCACCTCAAACACACACACATACACACACACACACCTGCAAAACAAATGATTTCCTTTCCTTCCAAGACATTTCAAATGCCATGAAAGAAAATGGAGATGAATAACCAAAACAAACTAATGACATAAAGCAAAATGAAGAGTATGAAAGCTCACACGGCACTTTATAATGTCAGCCCACATGTGTCAATGAGCTGAAGCTATTACACAACTTTTCATCAAGTCAGCAGTGCATACCGCTATAGTGCCGCCTTCATCCACTGCACTTGGACAAGTTTATGTCCCAAACATTGTCACTCATCTTGATGAGGAGTCTGAATTGGAACATCCAGCCCGAGGCCGAGGCTTTCAGTTCCATGGTGCTTAGCTTTAGGTGGAAAGCTAATCACATTGTTCATTAATTTGCAACTACTGTTAGACATTAATGTCACTTTCCTCTGTCTTTATTCTCTCCTTGATAGACACAGGAATAACCTCTCTCACTTAGTTTTATTCATGTGTGCACTCAACACCCTTGTAAAGGCTTTCTCACAGTCTCTCTCGCTCTCTAAACGCCCGGCTCTGTGCACATTAACATTTGCCTGCACGGAAGACAATACAGAAAATATAAAGTATGTGCATGCGAGTCTTTTTATGCGATCAACATAAGAAACAATGAATATTACATCCACTGCTGACTGGATGTGAAGGACATCAAAGATCTTTCAGTTGGCTTCACACTTAATGCACACAAAGCGCACATTGAGCTGTGGGAGGACGGATCTCTGTGTTGCGTGTCTAACAATTGTTTGGCATGCAAACCAGAATGTTATAGTTTTATTTATTTACTATAGTGTTATAGTTAAACATGGACAAAGCACAGTGCTAAATATTACAAATATGCCAAAAGACGAGTGTTCTGATGCTAAATAGGCTTCGGTAATTGTTCTTGCGGTAGATGAAATGAAAATATGACCCTTGCTTCCTGATTGTTGGAGTGAAAACCACCCACGGGTGGACGTGGCCTCTGGGCAGCAGCTTGACGCAGACTTCCAGAAACGGAGCAGTGATGGACGAGGGCAGGTGTTACGTACAAGCTGCCACACTCTGCTGTTGCCACTGATGGCACGGGAGAGGAGGAGGAGGAGGAGGAGGAGGAGGAGGAAGGACAGATGGACAGACACAGACAGAGAGACACAAGCAGACAGACACAGAAAAACAGACAGACACAGACACAGACAGACAGAGACACAGACAGACAGACAGACACATAAAGACAGACAGAGACACAGAAAGATGGACAGACAGACACAGAAAGACAGACAGACAGACTTGCAGACAGACAGCTAGGCAGGCAGACAGGCAGACAGACAGACACAGACAGCCAGACACAGACAGAGAGACATAAGCAGACAGGCTTTCTGACAGACAGACAGATAGACAGACAGAGAGACACAGAAAGACAGACAGACACAGACACAGACAGACAGGCCAACAGACATAGACAGACAGACACAGACAGAAAAACAGACAGACATAGTCAGACAGGGAGAGACAAGGCTCTTCTAAGTGTTGTGTATTCTTTCTAATTTCACATGTGTGACTTAATGTGGCGAGATGTAAAAGCATTTATTTAAAATCTCAGAGTGATGTCAGCCCTCACAGCTGTAACAGTTCATCTGGATGAACTTCGCTCTTCTTCCAGCTGTCTCACATGTCCCCCTCCTGGCTGGAGTCACATCATGCTCTTTGCGAGCGCTTTCGGTACCAGTGCGAGAAAATAAATGGAAGGCAGATATCAATAATATATTTGAATGTGTGGAAGTGCTCCACACACATTTCTAAATACAGATCTTTAAAATTTGGAGAGCCAACGGGTTCATACGTGGACCTGTGGAGGAATGAGTCATTCCGTTTCCAGTGGAGATTGTTTGTCAGTGTGCGGACAGATTTCATTAACGTAATAGCGCCACAACTGTGCAAGATGTCGTCACAAAACTTCACAGGTGTGTCGATGGGATTTACGAGTGCCCCCGTATACCTGACAGAAGGGTTTTTATGAGTCATAAATACGGAAGCTCCGCTTTCCATCACCCTGTGTTGATGTGATGTATTCAGGCGGGTCTGAAAGGGGAAGCAAACGGGAGAGTGCCTTTAAACTGTTATTCTCCCCACTGGCCATCAGAGAGACGTGGCTACTTTGAGATTGACAGGTCGTTACCACGACGATTCCCCTGACGATTGCCAGTGTGTTATGTCATGAAACTTTAACGCTTTCACAGTGTGTTTTCAGTTCATGACGGATAAATTGTACCTTTTTTTTTTGGTCACCTAAAAATGTTGGTCGAACTTACACTACCGTTCAAAAGTTTGGGGTCACTTAGAAATGTCTTTATTTTTCAAAGAAAAGCACTGTTTTTTCAATAAAGATAACATGAATCAAAAATACACACTATACATTGTTAATGTGGTAAATGACTATTCTAGGTGGAAACGTCTGGTTTCTAATGAAATATCTCCATAGGTGTATAGAGGCCCATTTCCATCAACGATCACTCCAGTGTTCTAATGGTACATTGTGTTTGCTAATCGCCTTAGAAGACTAATGTCTGATTAGAAAACCCTTGTGCAATTATGTTAGCACAGCTGAAAACAGTTATGCTGGTGATATAAGCTATACAACTGGCCTTCCTTTGAGCTTGAAGTTTGAAGAACAAAATTAATACTTCAAATATTAATCATTATTTCTAACCTTGTCAATGTCTTGACTATATTTTCTATTCAATTTTCAATTCATTTGATAAATAAAAGTGAGTTTTCATGGAAGACACGAAATTGTCTGAATGACCCCAAACTTTTGAACGGTAGTGTAGCTCCAACCTCTCGTCTCACTTCCGGGGGATGAAATCCAATGTGAGGCTTCCGATAGAGCAGTGGACAAACCACTGGGTGACATCGCGGTTGCTGCACCCACTTCTTATCAAAAGCCTTTGGACGTGTTGCAGTGCACAGCACACGCCAGAGCTCGCTCAGTCCCTGTGGCGTAACAGAAAGCTGAGCTCCGAAGGATGGGGACGGAGTGTTTTGGGCACTGTCTCTGTTGGGCACCGTCGATATACGCCGTGTGCGGCGTGGCATCAGCGAGTGGGAAGTTATGAGTGACCTCATGGATGTGAAAGTAGCCATTTAGGCTATTTGTCTGTATATAAATGCCACAGCTGTCGCGGCTTGCTTGCCACCTGCCGATAAAAGAAAAGAGGGATGTTCGCCACAACTTCAGATCAGGCTCTTCAAGGCTGGCCAGATATTCTCAGTTCAGTGACAAGCTGCTCCTTAGAGTTTTCCCTATTATAATGAGCTAAATCACCTTGGGAACCGTGTTTTTTATAGATTAAAAAGCGTTGTGCGCTCTTGGTCGTCGTCCAGTTCGTAGCCTACGTGACCTCGTTGTCCCCGTCTGTGAAATAATGTATAAATGATACATCACTGGCTTTAGTGAGACACTTGAGTATTGAGCGCACTTGCGTGTCATTACCTCAACCGAGAGAGAAGGAAAGCGAGAGAGCGAACCTGAGTTGAGATGACGAGGACAGATTCGCCTCTGGGCGGATCAGCCTTTTTACTTATTGAACTCTATGCCGTGCAAAGAGGGAGTCATCCGTCTCTGACACAAGACAGAGTGCTATTACTTGTAGATAGTTTGTGCACATGATAAAAAGCACAGAGTTGGTAAACCTTCGCCTGATATCGGCCAGAAATGTCAACTCGATATACTCGGGGGAAATAAATTCTACCCCCATGGAAGTCGATTAGAGTGGAGTTAATGTCAGATTTACCGGTGATTTGGAAACAATCACCAAACGTATCCGCCAAAAGATATAACTCTACGTCTCTTTTGAGGAACTTCACTTATTTCTGTAAGAAACCATCTCTTGCTCTTGGACAGATGAAAACCTCATTGCATGTAAAGGTTTGGATGGATTGACACTCGGGTATATTTGTTAGCCGTTTTACAAGCGTTCACCTTTTGGATGTGCAGTTTATTTGTCGGTGAATAACTGAAACAACTACTTAAGACCTGTGAGGAAACCGAAGCTATACGTTCTCGGGTCTTGTTTGTCAGCCAGCTGATCATTTTAGTAAAAGAGAAGCCCAGAAGTTAGCAGCAAGTTCAACTCACTTCAGGTGGGCGGAGCTTTAAGGTGGAGCAGCTATTCGCCTCTTTGTGACAAGTCACTCCTCCGCTTTTTACCTTCGCATTGAAAATGCGGAAGGTTTTGTTTTGTTCGCCGTGTATTTATTTATTTATTTGTATGCGTGTTACTCGCATAACTTAAAAAGTATTCAACCGAATCGCATGAAATTTGGTGGGATGATTGGTTATTATCAGGGGACCATTTGATTAGATTTTCGGATCAATCGGGTCAAAGGTCAAGGTCATGAAAAGGTCAACATCTTCTTTTTACCATAGCGCGGCCAATTTGTATCCAATTGGCATGCAACTAATGCCAACATGTTCATAATTCAATGCCCAATCTTGTGATATACGAAGGTATGCGCTCTACCGAGTGCCCGTTCTAGTTAAATATTTGTTCTTATTTAATTAAACTGAAAAACTGCGCGATTAAGACATGAATTAGGGAATAAGCTTCCCTCCTACAAATAATGATGTTCTGTTTGGATCAGGAAAACACAATGTTGAAAGTTAAAATGTCAACATTTGATGAAAATAAAACCAAATTCCAAAGACATTGTTAGAACGGTATGATTAACTATATACTTAATACTACTCCAGAAATCAAATGTAAGTACTTGAGCCATGAGCATCTAATAAACTCAACATTTTGAGTTTATGGAATTTGGTGTCTTCCAAATTCTTCAACTTTTACGACAGCTTTGTGAAACATTAATGGGTTGCTTCTAGGGGTGTAACGGTACACGAAGTTCATGGTACAGTACATACCTCTAATTTTGGGTCACTTTTGTGAAATAAGAGAAATGCTGAAAATATATATTTTTTCCACTCATGTTGAAATAAACAAACATTGAGTCGTTGCTCATTGGCCATACATCTACCTTTTAACAGTTATATAAATCCTGAACTGGGCTGTTTGCTTGTTTACAGTTTACACAGGGCAAACACAACAAACTGACAAAATGACACATGAGGATGCACAGCTGGCTTCAGCACTTAACAAATGATGTAATATTGTATATTCTGGGAGCATATGTGTGGCGATACTCTACAGCACAATTTACTTTTGCACAATCTAAATCTGCAGTGGGAGGCGGCCTGGACGCTTTGCAGAGGAGAACTCACCATACGTCTGTTTTTATCATTTGTTCTGCTGATTGACACCTTCATGACGCTTATATATAACAACATAACAGGGGACTGGTATTTATGAAGAACTTATCAGGAAATGTGTTTATCACTGAATTAGCCGATCTTTGTTAGCAGCTATTCTTCCATTAAAAACTAGAACGGGCACTCGGTAGAGCGCATACCTTCGCCGCAGGCACTTTTTTGGTACATTTTCGTGACCTTGACCTTTGACCCGATCGAGCCCAAAATCAAATCAAATGGTCCACGGATAATAACCAATCATCCCACCAAATTTCATGCGATTCGGTTTAATACTTTTTGAGTTATGCGAATAACACACAAACACACACACACACATACAAATAAATACACAGCGACCAAAACATAACCTTCCGCAGAATGCGAAGGTAACGAGTATAAAGTACTGCAGGGAGGAAGTGTAAGCAACCAAAATAAGAGGGGCTTTTTCCAGCCGCTCCTTTGACCACAACATATATATAGAATCTCTATCTGGTCAGGCAGGTCACGTTCAAGTGTCACACACGTGCGAACACGGCTGAGCTCTGATCTGACGCATCGGATCACAAAAGTCGCACTGAAAAGACGGCCAATGTTTCCGAAGCTGGAGCCGTGATGGAGGCGTGTTCGCCCTCGTGGATCCAAATAGCCACCTGGCTGAATTCCGTGGCTTAAAATTGCTCAACACTTCTGTTAAAACCTTGAAGTTTTTGACCCCCACCAACATTCTTACATGACCACAGTGAACCAAAATGAATGATCCTATTATATTAATGGCCATAAGTTCATGCCCAGCCGGTCACTAATGCAGTTTTCTATATGGCTGAGCTGATGATTCCCTCTTTGGTAAATCATTTGACCGTGCGGGAAGTTCATTAAAAATCATCTCACACACACACGTTGTATCTCTCTGAATTTTTCCTCAGATGTTCTGTCAGCTCTCACACTCGACCGTCTGCTTCCCAGCAGCAGAGGAGTGAAGAAGAGGATGCGGTTCTCACAGGGTGACCACATGGGCATCTGGCCAAGATGTATCGTTCTGTGGCCTCATGGATAATTGAACAACAAATTGTAATTTCAGGGACCAGTGCTCAATGTCCACCCGGTTCCCTCTTCTAAGTACTTCTGATTATAAACATCTGCTGAGGTTTCAGATTACTGTCTGAGTCACTGTGAGCGTTAAAGTATTCTCAGTGGATGGCAGAACATAAAAACAAAACATTGGACAAAAAATGAAAAAACACTCTGCAGTATGTCTCATAATAATTAAAATAAAAAAAGAACAAGACAGAACAATGAACATTTTCACTGAGTTTATTTGTATATGTTGTGCTATGACTCAATTTATGAAACAGTTTCAAAGTGCAAATCTCTTCCATCCTCTAAGTGCTGTCCTTACATCACTTGGACCATCGTGCGCCATGCTTAAGGTTTATCCTGCCGTCACATCCAGTCACAACATTGGACTTTATTGTCAAATTATGTTATAATAGTGCTGCTTTTTAAAATAGAATTGTTTTTTGTGAAAGCATGCCATATGATGGCAACAATCATGTGATGAAATCACATACAGTGGTTATTTTTTCACATGTTGTTATCATCCCAATCATCTTTTATGAGATTGCATTTGAATCTGAGTGAATTGTGAACCTCTTCTATTTAGAATTCAAAGAAAAAATGTAATACTCCATCACGCTATACCGTCTGTAATTGTATATATTGCATTATCTTAATATATATTTTAATTGTAAAATTCTGGAAAATCAGTATAACTATTTATGGATGAATATATTTTAAAAGATCCTATAATTATATGTATCCAGGATCCAGCATGTATGATGTAATGCAACATATAATGCAGTATTGATATGAAGCGATCATGCTCATTGATTTGTGGTGCATTACTCCTGATGAACTAATACATCCAGAGATATTAAAGTGATACACATCTTAAAACAAAAAACGGTATGATGAAAACATTTTGGTGTCGAGATGTTTGACTTCGTATTGCTCAACGAGTGGTCCATCGTCGGAAATCAAGAACTGTACGTGTCTCTGCAGGACTGTTGAGATGAACGTGTCTGCCGTCACTAATTTAAACTCAGTATGAAAGATTCAGATTCCTTCAGATACATTTACATTCAGGGCCCGAAATGTCATGAAACAAACTCATACTGTGACCATGTCATCTTTACATGGTGGAGGATCTGGCAAAAGTACAAATATATATATTTATATATTTCTGGAGAAGTTAAAAAGAATTCTGCAAGCAGTGCTTTAAAAAAATATGTATGTATATATATATATATATATATATACAGTATATACATACTATATATATATAGTTATTATTATTATTATTTATTATATATATTATCTATATATATATATATATATATGTTTATATATTATATGTAAATACGTTTTTTTTAAAGCACTGCTGGCAGAAATATTTGTATTTTTGCCAGAAATATGTATATATATATATATATATAATTCATGTTTTCCTTATTTATATATAATTCATGTTTAGTGCTCTAAAATTGTTGCTTTCATAAAAGGTAAACCACAGATACTGATCACGTCTGTCCGAGTCGAATTGTTCACTTTAAGCGGATATTATTAGAACCATTTATTTTCCTCCTTTGTTTCATTCAGGCTACTTAATCATCATTTATATATTCATTACGTGAACACAAAGTAATAAAAACAGACAACTTCGCTGTTTACAGGCGCAACTCTTTTCCCTCACCGGGGGCTCGCTCGGGGGGGGGGGGGGGATTTGCAGGTTTGGCGGGCGGTGCATGCAGATGAACGGCGGCCATTTTGCCGGCGCTCCCTCCTCACCCCGTGGGAAGCACGGAGGAAGGCTTTTTTTTCCCCGTCACGATTTCAATATGAAAGACGACATGAAAAGAATCAACGTAACCTGCCATTGTTTTACAGGGTTTTGAAAAGACCCAAAACGAACATTGTAAGCAGATTATGTTACTTTATTATGAGCAAATAATTTGAACAGCATTTGATTCCATCCCAAGACCTTTGACACATATGAGCAGTTTCAACTGTATTTCTTCGTCACCTGTCTGAAGCAACTTAGGTCAGACACAGGGAGTTAGTGGCCTGGGAAAAAGTAGAAAAGCTCATTTATTGTGCTATTGTGTTTCTATCATTGTTAACTCAGAAAAAAAACTTCACATCAGGGTCTCGGCCAAATTGATGAGATTAGTAAACGTGTATTTCTTTGACATTTCACGACGCACGTCGATTGAGTTGAACAGTTCGCCGCCTCGCCGCAGAGGGTGCAGGCGGAGCTGGTAACGTAGCTGAGGGTTACATAACGCTACTCTCGGACTCTCCAGCACCTTGAAAAAACCTGTGAGAAACCGAGCGACTCCCCTCACTGCGGCGGCAGCGGCAATCTCGGATAAGCCAGTTTAATACCAGCCTCTTCAAACACAGTGCAAGTGTGAGTGAAAGGTTAATGAAAGGGCACCTGGTTGGGAGGATGAAGACATGGCAGCAGCCAGAAGTAGAGGGATTAGCCCTGTTCTCATATCAAAGAGATCCCCAGCCAGCGAGGCTCAATCTGGATTTTGTGTGGAAATCTGTCTCCATTGCAGAGATATTAGGTCCAAGAGTCAGCTCGCTCTTCATCTCCTCTCACACACTCTATATATACTTACATCCACTCCGGTATCACTATAGGACCCATTAGGCTGCGGGTGAAAGTTGGGGCAACTTTATTCACAACTGAAGTTGGTTTTATTTTGACAAGTACTTTGAAACTGTTTTAAAAACACCCGAATATGTATTATATGTCACATGTGTGTGATTTACTTTCATCTGCATATCGAGAAGGTGCAAAAAGCTGTTTGAAAATCGGTCTCAACTGGCAACAATAAAATGTTTGTGACATGATGAGTGAATCGTGTGTCGTGTGTAACGCTTGTAATTCTTTGCATCCTTTTTTTTCTCAACAGCTGCATGACATGTAGAACTTGTGACATACTCTTGTATTCTTGCTTGGCGATGCTCTGACAGCCATCTTCACTACTTTCTTGTTTCAGGGTTTTTGGCCTCCAGTGAGGGGCTTAAGGAAGTGAAACTTTACTTTTTGTCCCCGGTTGCTGGTTTGGCGGTGTATTTATTGCCCTTTATTTCTGCGTAGATCATCCTGCATGCATTCTGCTTTGGCCAACAGTCGTGATCAATGATCATCGACCCTGAGCGGGACTACACGGCCAAACTGAATCGCCACATCCAATTAGTTTTACAAGTGAATCACAAGCTCCTCGACTCCTTCATCTTTTTGTCACAACTTAAGCACTTTTTAGTAACCTTGACTTTCTCTTCTTGAGGCTCTTATTTTGAGCAGCAGTGTTGAGACCTCTGGCTCTGCTGGTGTGGTCTCCTCTCGAAGGAAGGTCGTGTTGTGCAAATATTCAATATGATCATTTATACCGCGATGAAATCCAATATTGCGATATTGCGAGACACAATTACGTTATCGTAATTAATAATTAGCACATGCTAACTCAAGTTTCTGAGAAAGTAATATTGCACTAAAGTTATTCAATACTCGAGTATTTAATTCACACAAGAGCACACAAAAACCATGTGGTTTTTTAATATTATCTATTTATTTATTTCCGAATTATCAGAAAATATGCTATATCGCGATATATATATCGTTATTAAGATATGAAATAACCTATATCATGATAGAAGGTGTTGCTCATATCGCCCTGCCCTGATGATAGCTCCCGTAAAGGGAATCAAAGAACACACTGGTAAATCCAGCATCGACAAACACGTCATTTCAACTCACTTATTTTGATAATGTGTCTAATTTCATATTCCCTTCACGTGTCCGGCTTTACTGCCACAGCAACAATAAATTACAAATGTCACCCCGAGAATCAACTCTAAGCGTACTGCTTCGCTCTTTTGTACACACATTTCAAATGACGGGAACCACACCTGCTCAGAAAACACGTGATCAGACACATTAAACTTCTTTTTAAGGTATATGGTCAAACTGTGAAATCAGTGTTGATGATAAAACCCTCAAATTAAAACTGAAAGTCAGCATTTTGAGTTCATACAGCGATATTTGGCATTGTGTCTGAGGACCCTGGTGTGTGTTGGCGTAAGGAAAAGTACATGTGCATTTCTGTTTGGAATCGTTGAGGTAGAGATGGATCTGCTGCTCTTCATCCATCTTTATAATTTGGATACAGCAGCACGATACAGAGCTACTTAAACACTTCCTGTGGCCTCACTGTGAGACAGCTTTTCTCCAATATGCTCTTTAGAGACAGACCTACTGGGTTTTTATCAAAGACACCCCAGTCGTTATCAAGAGATTGTAATGGATTTACAGCAAGTCATTAATATTAAGCTTCGGTGGTTTGCTAAGGCGCTGTTGTCCTGAGATGTCAACAGAATAAATCACATTGAAAATCTCCTATTTATTGTGTTGTGCAGTAACTGGTGAAATGCTGTAAAACACACTGTATACATTATTTCTTTCTTTATATATATATATATATATATATAAATGTATATTTATATATGTATATACAGTATATGTATATAAATATGTATATATAGACACAAATATATATGTATATAAATATATATATATATAACACATAATTATTAATCAAACTAGATACTTCATTAATTTTCAGAAGCCTATCCCTGGGGCAGAAATGAAATGAGCATTAACCAAACTGGATGATGTAGTTCATGGAAATTAATTGAACCATTCTCCACAAAATAATGAAGTGACAGCAGCACATGTTGGACACACCTTTCCTCTTTTCATCATGTGCGAGACGAGAGCCAAGTTTGCTCCCAACACCGGCTTGAAGGGTCATTTCACATCGATTAAATTGCATACCTCTAGAGCTAAAAAGGAAAAGGTGTTTTTTTTTCTTCTTTAATTTTCCGATGGAGTGTTCAGAAGTGTATTTTTGTAATATGCACATCTGTAAATTAACTTTTGTTCTCTAAAATCTCATAGGTTCTATGTGAATGTTGGATCAAATGTATTAGATCATATTAAAAAACTCATATTATACTTCTTGACATTTAAAACAAGTATCAGGGATAAAGGGATGGACATCAAGAACCCGACTCCTAACTACCGATGTTTATGTAACATTAATGAATTCAAACACAACCCCCATGATGACGAAGTTACATCGCCATGTTGTTTGTTATTGCCTAACGTCTCACTGCGCTGCTTTTTTATGAGCCACGATAAACTCGTCACACCTCCTGCCTCGTCCAGGTGCCTTCTAACAGTAGTTAAGCCGAACAGTTACAACAAGTTGTTGCTAACGGCAGAACGCGGCGGTAACAGCGGGTGGTTTTATGACAACTTCAGTTATAAATGCGGAACCAAAGAAGCTCCGGTCTGTGTTCCTCTTCGCCCATCAGACCCAAATGCAGCCTTCACTGTTACCACTTGTGACACGTAACCAATCAGATTGAGCTGGAGGCGGGACATTCAGCGAGGCCACAGAGTGATGGCAACAGAGAGACGGCTGCATCAGAGCTCATTTTATAATTAATTTATTGGCTATTGGATTTAAAAATAATTTTTGGGCAACATTTTCAACATGAATATGAACAGAAGATTGACCATATAACACAGAACATGAGTTTTAAAGCTATAACTTTTTTGAAAACTCACTCAAATGGCCACCTGTGGGTCACCGGGACTTAAGCTACATTGAAAACATGTCAACGTCACTGCAGTCGTATCAATAAGTGTATCGGTATTGATAAGGTAAGATAAGATTATCCTTTATTAGTCCCACAGTGGGGAATTTTCAGGATCACAGTAGCTGGTGCACATTAGAGCATTAATACAAATAAAAGATAACATTTAAACACAAAAACACAATAACAATACTAAATACTAATAATAAAATACTAAACATACAGAGGAAACAAAATATATACCCAGAGTGAATTTCCAGCAGGTTAAAGTGTCCAGGAAAATAAAGTGCTGAGTGTGTCAAGATCTCCAGCGATCTACTGGATCGAGTAAATAAGTGCATAAGCGGTATCAGTAAATATATTGGTATCAATAATAATCTGTGACGATCCCCATCCCTATCAGGAACATTGTCTTCAAATGTATCTACATTCCCTTCACATTAGCATGTTAGCCTGCTATTATAATGGTAAAATAGGAACGTACCACACTGACTTCATCAGGGAGAGAACAGTAAGTGTCCTTTTTTGCAATAATTCAATTTGTTTTGAGGTTGTGTTTCAGTCGGGAAGCATTGCTTTGTGACATCGGTCAACATGCCACAGGACTCTGGTGTGTTTTTAAAACAAGAGTCGACCGGCTCGTCGCTGAAGACACATTCACATCACTTCATCATCAACATCATTTTTAAAACACTGCTGTGGGGGCATGGAAATGCATTTTAATTGGAAGGGTTGAGGTAAACAAGATATTTTGCGCTGTCGATAAAGATGGAGAGTGTGATCATGTGTACTCGCATCAGGCTGCCCACACATTTCCGAAAGGTGACGAGGCAACGCACAGCAACAGAGGAAGTTGTTATCGAGTAAAACTACCATGCAAATTATTCCACCAAAGTTTTCTTTGATGTTTAACCTCAGCAATGTGGGGTTTTTTGGTCCATTATTGCAGCTTTCTTGGAGATGTAGGAGTGGGTAGAAACTCTGGAATTGAGACGAGACGGAAAGATTACGTGTGCCGTTTCATTCAAATAATTTGACCAACATTTTTCGACATTTCTTTGCAATTCACGGTGATGTTTTATACAAAGGTTTGAACTGGTCCGTGTGTTTAATGAGTGGGAAAGTGAACCGCCTCGCAGCGTAATATACCTTAGAAGTCGTGCAGGAGAGAAAGTGATTCTATTCCCTTTTGACCCATTTCTGGGTTGAATTTGTATCCATTCAAAGTGTTTTTAATGTGCGCCTCGTCTCCAATTACACCAGAACAGACGTTCTGATTCGGCACTTAGCGTTGGGAGACCTGACTTTTCATCCTCCCCTGTTACATTTATGTTCACACACTGTATTCATTCAGTGGCAGTTAATTTAACAGATGTACGTGTAGCTCTATACGTTAGCTGGTCTTCCTATAGATCCTCTCAGTCGGGTGGAACTCATTGAGAGGATCTGACGGTACATGTGTAACTCTTCTTCAAGTTCAAGTTCAAGTTTTTTTTAATTGTCTTCTTCTTCATCCTTCACAACAAATCCTCCAAAATAAAAGACAAGATCCATCGCTTGTCCACGCCCTCGAGCACAACGCAGCTTTCTCGCAGTTGGGAAAAACGAAACAAAAATTGCAGTTAGAATCAAACAAGCAGCCGCCTATCACGTTTAAAGTCTGCTGCTTTGACCCATCCATCCTCCCAACACGTAGTTTAACTTCACCTTCGACCTCATCCCATGTTTGTAGAAGAGGTGGGTGTGGCTCTGGGGGGTGAGCATGTCGTTCTCACAAGGTCAACAGGTCAATCCCCGGCTCCTCTCCCCTTTGCTCCTGAATAATTACCATGGCTGTGTTGTTTTGGTCGAACTAGCTGGAGATATTTATTTCTGAGGACGGTCTCTATTCTATTCTATATAGCTAATGAGACTATTTACTTTCCTTTAAACACTCATGTTCAGTGTAAAATGAACTGGAAGCCAAAATAGTCATCAACTTTTCAGAAATATGTTGTAATTAAAACCAGAAGGAAGCATTTTATTCCAGTGTATTGTCAGCTGTACAGACGTGTAGACCTCTGTAGTCTGAAGTTTAATTCTTGTGAGGCTCATTCAGAAGAAAGGAGTAAAATGTAATTTAGAGCATGGACATTTTATCGTAG
This sequence comes from Pseudoliparis swirei, assembly GCF_029220125.1. Taxonomy (NCBI): domain Eukaryota; kingdom Metazoa; phylum Chordata; class Actinopteri; order Perciformes; family Liparidae; genus Pseudoliparis; species Pseudoliparis swirei. The sequence goes on along the minus strand of NC_079405.1, from coordinate 7,395,069 downwards.
CGCTCCTATTAAAGATGAATCTGAAAAAGGAAAAGCAAATAATCGATGAGTTTCGTGAAAAGAAGGCACCGATAATTGACACGTCACGATGGTGTGTTCCAGAAGGTAATCTGTTAAACATCTCATCTGTTCCTCCTCTCTCGGGTCGTCCTCTCTACCTGTAGTTTTCACTGGCTTTCGGAAAGTACAACCGACAAAGCTGTTGACAGGCTGAGCACAAGACAAATATTAGATATTGGGGAAAGGCATTGTAGGTCAATGCAAAGACATGAGTGGAGGCAAGTCATTGCACATATGCCCTGGGGGATGAAGAGTGCAGAAGGAGCTGCAGGAGTTTGAAATGGTTCAACTTTGGAGAGGAATTTGCGCGATCGCTCGGATTCATTGATGTACAGAGACGAGAGGAAAAAGAGAAGCGTGTGTAAAATATGAGAAGAGAAAGAGTTTATTAATATCTTACATAAATAAAAGTACTTATTGGCATCAAAATATAGCAAAACTAGAATGGGCACTCGGTAGAGTGCATACCTTCGCATATCACAAGATTGGGCATTGAATTATGAACATTTTGGCATTAGTTGCATGCCAATTGGACAAAAATGTATCGTGCTATGGTAAAAAAAGAGTTTGACCTTTCCATGACCTTGACCTTGACCTTTGACCCGATTGATCCCAAAATCTAATCAAATGGTCCCCGGATAATAACCAATCATCCCACCAAATTTCATGCGATTCAAGAACATTTTGACCTGTTCATGACCTTTGACCCGATCGATCCCAAAATCTAGTCAACTGGTCCCCGGATAATAAACAATCATCCCACCAAATTTCATGCGATTCGGTTCAATACTTTTTGAGTTCTGCGCAAGATTTTGACCTGTTCATGACCTTTGACCTTTGACCCGATCGATCCCAAAATCGAATCAAATGGTCCCCGGATAAGAACCAATCATCCCACCAAATTTCATGCGATTCGGTTTAATACTTTTTGAGTTATGCGAATAACACGCATACAAATAAATAAATACACAGCGATCAAAACATAACCTTCCGCATTCTCAGAATGCGAAGGTAATTGCCAAAAGCAAAAGGACTCATAATGTAGAATTTCCCATTTCAGAATTACATAAATCCTATTATTGGATTATAATTATTGGCGCACTAATTTGTAAGCATCACTTTCATGTTGAAGCAGGTAAAGGTACTTGGTACAACAATATATCAATTGATTAGTTGATTATAGTGTGTATTAATAACATACTCTGCAAAGTAACACGTAACTGAAGCTGAGAGGTAAATGAAAGAAGCCTACCTTGTTTCCCTTGTGGTGGTGTAGAAGTACAAAATGGGAGTACTCAAGGGACAAGTACCTCAAAAATGTCTTTAACAGTACAGTCCTTGAGTGCAGCGTCTAATTACAACATGTTATATCTTAAAATGTGGATTTTAAAGTGGGATACAGTTCTCTCTCTCCTGCTGTATTTCTGTGGCACCACATACAGTGTATGGGTTCACTGGAGCAGTCCACAGTCACGGATGGAGCCGGTTTGAAGAATGTGCAGAGAGGAGACACTTTGAAACCGTGGAGGAGGTACACCTGTTATCGCCCCCTGCAAAGTCATTTCTTGGAGGGCATCTGTAACATCGACTAAAATTCTCTTTCTAGGTTTTTCGAGCCGAGTGCCAAAACCTGCTCTAATAATTGCTTGACGGTTTGAAGTATAGGCAGTTTCTCACTGACCCCCTACTGAATGGAGAGGGCTGGATAGAGAACAGGTATTAGCCCCATAGATCATGTAAAATTAGCAGCAGGAACCCCTGTCAGCCCGGACATTGGCACTTAATCTTGGACTTTTGGCAGACTGTTGCCTTAACAGGTCAAATGATATCTATAAATCAAGGATCCCCTGGCGGAGAGCGAGAGGGAGCCGGGGAGAGAGGGAAAGAAAGGCACAGAGCTGGCACTGAAACTCTCAGGGAATTAAATGGCGGTCATAAAGCCTCACCCAAGGAAATAATCCAGTCTATTTCATAAAGGATTAAAACCCTTAAAGAAGATTGATTGCCTCTTTTGCATTTTCTCCCCGATGTAATCCTAGATTATGGAGAGCACTTGGGGTTATATTTGAAAGAAATTTGCACAGGATTAAGGAGGGGAATCCATTCTTAAGATTGCCTTGTTGGTTTGTCACAGAAAAATATGTTTTTTTAGTGTCTCATCCTCTATTGTGTCACGAGAATCTGTTTTCTTAGCTGCAGGTAAAGATGAGGAAGCAGGCGTTTCCTTCTTACATCTCTTCCTTTCTTTCAATCATAATATTTTCGGTTTTTACAAGTTACACATTACCAGACAACAAAAAACAACAACACAATAATATCTCTTCCACCTCGTTTGTTTTCCACTCTCAACGCATGTGTTGACTACACGTCTGTGTAATCAGGTATAGGCTGATGTGAAAACAAGAGACATTTAACGTCAAACAACACATCCGGCACTCAAGAGCAAAAGCGGCAAAATTAACAGACCACATTGATAAAAATATCGTGTGCATTTCCCCACTCTGCTTACTTACATAGTTACAGAGGATTACATAAGCGCCCGGGAGAGAGCGATGCATGTACGCCCGTAGAGGCTGGAATCCAGACTAACTTCTCCACTGGTTGCACTGGTGTTGCCAACCTTCTCGGTTAGTCGCACCAGCATTTGATCTTCTTTTTTTTTGGGTGCAATATGATATTAGGCACGAAATAGGTTAATCAGTGGTTGAAAGTAACTACGTTTAATTACACAATTCCGGTACTTAAGTACCATTTTTGATGCTACTACATTTATCTTTTTAAAGAGTGTCTGCGATACAATGCATTGAGATACAGTTAATTAAACCACTCAACAGTATAACAATGATTATAACTAGATGTAGTGAAGCCAGCTTCTACATTAAAATGCATGTTACATGTTATGAAAATGCGGAAGGTAATGTTTTGATCGCCGTGTATTTGTATGCGTGCGTGCGTGCGTGTATGCGTGCGTGCGTGCATGTTATTCGCATAACTCAAAAAGTATTAAACCGAATCGCATGACATTTGGTGGGATGATTGGTTATTATCCGGGGACCATTTGATTCGATTTTGGGATCGATCGGGTCAAAGGTCAAGGTCAAGGTCATGAAAAAGGTCAAAATCTTCTTGAATCGCATGAACTTTGGTGGGATGATTCTTACATTAATACGTCTTTTGGACGAAGAGTATAGGCTACTCGTACTTGTTCCACCACTGGTATTAATCATTGATCTTTGACTGCCCAACGCTCGCTCACAAGGGTTTGAGATGGAAGAGACAGTGGCTGATGTGTCTGGTTCGGTTGGGGGACCAATAACCTACTGATCAATCATCATGCACTCGCCTGAATGCGACCGCGTGAGATTTTTCGCTCGCGCACTCACAGAACAATCCTGACATATGCGACCATTTTGGTCCCAGTATGGAGCCGGTGAAAGGTGGTTTAAATGCTTCTGCATTTACACATCAATGTCCATATATTTGTTGATGCATAAATGGGAAATGAGGGTCTGTGTGCATTTTAGGAGTATGTAGTAGGGGTTAGGTGTGTGTGGGGGGGGGTTCGCCCTATTGAACATAGTAGTGGATCTCCTGTGAGCAGATTGTTTGGTGTCCACAGCGGGACACGGGAAGCGCTGTGACAGACAGACTGGAATACCAGGTGAAGAGAGCCATTAATGAAATGTAATCACAGAGTCTGGTTGGCAGTGACAGTCGGAGCGTAGGAACGGGAGGTGGTGATGGAAATAGAGGTTTGGGCTGTGTGTGTGTGTGTGTATGTGTGTGTGTAGAGAGAGAGACTTCAAGTGAAATGCTCCACCACCCATGGAACTAATTTAAAGTCCTCGTTTAGAGGCTGTCACACGGAGGGCTCTGACGACCACTGATCTCTGCACATTTACCGGCACAGGCAGCTGTCACGAGGCTGACAGACAGGCCCGGCCGCTGACTGATTACACACCGGGCCGGAGTGAACTGTGATCCGGTGAACTTTATTTTCTCTGCCAGGCCCAACGTGCGGCGCATGCCTCAGCTCGGTGGCCCCGCGTCGCCTCGGATGCACTCCCCCATCTCCTCCATTATCACCCCCGCGTCTGTGTGAATAATCCCTGAGAGGTTATGATTTATTGAATTTGATGATGGAGATCCTGTCGCACCTTTTTTAAAATTGAAAAAATAAACACTTAGAAGCAGACAAGCTGCGCTTCATGCTCTTCTTTCGGAGCCTGAGCTGCTGCGTGCGGGTATTATCACTCTTAATATAATCGTTCTGACTGAAGACTGGCTATTATATATTAAAACCGCACTTATCCTAAAGTGTGCATATTTTATTCCACTATCCAGACCTCTGAGTATTTAATAGGATTCAATTTTGACAGAAATCATGTGTCAGGAAATTGCAAATGAAAGAATAGTGCCAATCCCCTCACCTGCTGCCGTGCCGCCGGCCTGTGTGGAAGAGACCGTAAGAAGTCTACTTTAAAGGATACTCAGGCACATATTTAACCACATCCGCTGGGGAAGGAATAATCCCAACTAATTTCAAGATTAATCAGCATTACCTCAAAAATGCACATTTCCCAAGTGGGCCCACATTAGCGGATTCTCTCAAATCGTTGATTTGATTTCACAGAGGCATCCCTCTGAGCCTGACACAGTAAAAACACCAGATGGAAATTGGAGCAATAACAACAGGGAATGCAATAAAATAAAAAAAAGTCTTCATAATTACACACTTCAGGTTTTTAGACGTCCTGGTTGTTCTAAACTTTAAATGCATGTGCGCCTTGACAAATATTTGTGTGTACCTGCCTGGAGTCATCCGAGAGCTGTTACCTGTACGACACAGTTGAGCTTTGAATTCAAATCAAATTGCAAGTAGACTTTTGAAAGCAGTTTTAATATGAATATGCAACCCAGAACATATTTCCCCATGTAGCAGTTGTGTTTTTTCAGTGATTCATAGACATCAATGAAAGATATCTTAAAATCTAATACAGGTTTTTCAACATATACAATTACATTTTGCATTGCGTACATACATATTGAACACTTTTAATCGTAAGGGACTGAAACAGAGTATTTACCAAGCAAAACACTATCTGAGAGGGGAATCAAGAGTCACACTCATTGTCCTGTGGCCATGGCAGCATGTTTTAAAGCATAATGACTGGCACTGTTGATATTATACGTTTTGGTTTCATTATTGCTAAATCCCGATTTGTGCTCAAAAGCATGTGACATCATCTTTGCCCGCCCACAGGTGGGGTAAAGCTAACAGAAACCTAATCCGTCAATTAACATAGACACACATTTTACAATTTACAAAAACCAATGAATTGATTGAGTATGTTTTCAAGCAAAAAATATCAAACATCTACTGATTCCAGCTTCTTAAATGTGAGACTTTTCTACGTCTTATTTTATATTGTGTTTAAATGTGTCCACACAAAGCAAGACGTATGACCTCTAACCTTGGATGCTAGGATATTGTAATTGACATTTCTCATTAAAGATTTTTTATTTTTTTTAAACAGATGAATCAATCGGAAAAAAAATATTTAATTGCAGCCAATTAATTTGAGAAAAACCCAAAAGTTCCTTTATTTTGAGCAGCAAAAGATGTCTTCCTTAACTCCGCAGAGGCTTTGTGAAACCGTTGAACATGCTGGCATATAAAAACAAATCCTCTATATATTTCTACTTACGTGAGGTCAAAAACAAATACAAAAGCCGGTTTCTCATCTGTCACTGTGGGAGGGGTGGGGGAGCTGCTGACATCTCTCTCTGCCTGCAAAAAGAAAGCCATCAAATAAGAATTCCAGCCTGTCTATCTGCAAATCTCCCTCCATCTGTGGATTAGATTTAAGTCCTCCAAAATCTTGGGCTGGTGCTACATCAGAGGATGTGCTGTGCCGGGTGAAGTTAGGTAACTCATTAAGACCTCACTGCTCTCTCCTGGGTTGGTAACTCATCCCTCCAAACTTGCAGCCTTTGAGCAAATAAAGCCATATAAGAGGGTTGAAATATAAGACACCCGCAAACTCAGTAAAAACTTTCTGATCGAACACAGCTTGAATTCAACTTGAGGGCAGCCCATTTAAACTGCGTCATTAAGCATCATTATACCCATTGTTCTGCTTTCTAATCAGCTGCGTTTATTCCCACCCTGCGCTGTATAGATTAACAGTCAAACTAGAAATAATAGCGCACTGTAACGGTAATCTTTTTAATTACAAGCTGTAAATTAAATCGCCCGGGTCTTTGGCAAATTAGTGAAAAAAATGTCTACACGTCTGCGTGAGAACTGTGAGACGGCTTGTTGTGTTACTCTCCAGATTCTGTTGAAGTTTCATTCATTAAAGTTCCTTTTTTCTTCCTGTCGTGCATGTCAACACAGCTCATCTGCGTCTGCCTTTCTCTTCTAATAAGTGGGATGTCCTTCAGGAGGATCCCACTCTTAGGCTTCCATTACCCGTCTATAGCACGCGGCACATTAGAACAACACTGCGATGATTGGCATTCTGCATCAGCGATCCCCTCCCAAGCCCTTTTTTCCTCCCTCTATTGTCATTCAGCAGCAGCGCCGGGCTGCAATGTTCTCCCTCACTCTCTCTGAAATGCCATGACAACGCGCGCTGGAAAAGCCTGACGAAGCCCGAAGGGCTCCTCAGTCACGGAGGCTCTGCGCGCCTCTGCAGATGACGGCACTGTTTCCATTTATTTTCATGACGGAAAACAAAAAGGCGAGATTGAACAGGGGGGGGGGGGGGGGGATGAGGCGGCCCGGCTAAACGCACCGGAGAGAGACTGACCCCACGCGCCTTCAGATTCTGTGCTTTGCAGACCGGAAATTGATGGAAATATTTCAGTGTTCGTTTTTACATTACATGTCATTTAGCTGACTCTTGTAGTACCGGAGATACGGAGTCGGAGGCGGAGTATTCAGGATCGAATTCCAATCTTTAATATCCATACAGGCAGAGAACTTTAACAACACAACTGCCTAGCATAGCGAGTTAGCAGGAATGACCTGCCTCCCCCTGTGTTACCACTTAATCAGTCCGTGTGGCAACACTATTCCTAAAGGTGAATTATGTTACATTAGCCCCCAATTCACACATAAACAAAATCTCGTGGCGGGGAGGAACAACACGCCGACCACAACGCTCCTAATAACTGGAGTTGGTAGCGACTCCTTCCTGTGCGGTCCCGTAAGAGGAGGGACCGGAACAACAGGTCTAGCACCCGTGACAGGAGTCAAAGCTGGGGCCCCTTCTCGGCGGCCTAGCGAGCACCACCGGTTGGCCCAAGTCCAAATGAGCAGCCTTCACCCGATCGACCGAGATGTGCTCCGCCTTGCCACCCAGGTCGACCACCAGGTGCTTATCCCGTGTTCCAAGACCCTGAAAGGTCCATCATAAGGAGGCTGCAGGGACCTCTGTGTGCGTCGTGGCGGATAAAACGTGCCCAGCCGGCGTAGATCCGTGGGCACCTGAACCCCGGAGTGAGTGTGGGTAGTAGGGGAAAAAGCCCGCTGGCGTCCAGCAAGAAAGCCCGCTGGGCCCTCGCCGACCAGGGAGCCGCGGGGGAGGATCCCTGGAACCCTCAGCGGCTGACCGTAAACCAACTCCAAGAGCACTGCAGATCCTCCTGGCGGTACGCAACCCCAGCATCACCCAGGGCAGCTTGTCGACCCAGTTGCCGTCCGAAGGCTGGCCTAACCCCAGACCGCCAGCCACACGTGAACTGCGAGCCCCTGTCCGAGGAAATGTCTGATGGGGTGCCAAACACACACCCACGTTGCAATGAAAGTCCTGTCCACCATAGTGAGGAGGTATGAGAAACCCTGAGAGGAGGCAACGGACCAACTAAATCAATGTTCACATGGTCAAACCTCCTCTCCGGCACCAGGAAGTGGCGGTGCACCTTAGCGTTGACAAGCCACGCACTCCCTGCCCAAGTCCTCACGTCTTTTTAAGTCCATGCCAGACGAACTTTGTGGCCAAAAGCGCACTGAAGGCTTAACGGGCGCGTATAGGGCCGCACTGCCTCAAACACAGCAGGCGGGCGACAGGCGCAGAGTGATGTCCGTGCCGAACACCACGTCCTCCAAGCGCAATCCAGTGCTCTCCGCCAGGGTCAGCGACCTGGTCCGCCGCCATATAATCCAGGCCCAACTGGACGGCCCGATGGCGACCCTGGAGAGGCAATCAGCCACCAGGTTTGACTTGCCAGCCACATGCTTAATGTCCGTGGTAAACTCTGAAATGTATGAGAGCTGCTGGCGCCGACCAAGGCTCCGCCACCTTCGACATGGCGGGTGTGGCGCTAATGGTCGACAAACGCCGTGAACTCACGGCCCTCCAGCAAGAAACGGAAGTGCCGAAATAAAGACCCATGAGTTCACGATCAAAAGCGCTGTACCGTTGGCGGCTGAAAAAGCCGCGCGGCCTCCACCCACTGTTCGCAGCCCCGCACCGACCCGCGTAGTCCGACGCATCTGTAGTGATAGAGATGGGTGCCGTGGGTGATGGGTGTGCCAACAAAGCCGCCTGCGCCGCGGCCTTGACCTCAGTAAAGCCCCTCCGTTTCCACCGTCCAGTCGATCGCCTGGACGGGGTCTTGCCTTCAAAGCCTCATACAGCGGCCGCGCGATAAACGGTGATAGAAAGTCACCATCCCCAGGAACTCCGGACTGTGGCGACAGCCTCCACCTTCGCGCAGGCCGCCCGCTGCTGTGACGCTGTGTCCGAGGAAGTCAATGGCAGACAGCCCGAACTGGCACTTTGCAGGATTAATGATTAATCCATGATCGCTGAGCCGCGTGAAAAGGGCACGGAGGTGGGACAGGTGCTCTTCCACTGAAGCGCTGGCGGCAGTATGTCGTCCAGGTACACAAAGGTCCCGTAGCACAGAATCCATCAGGCGCTGGAATGTCTGAGGCGCTTTTGAGCCCAAAAGGCATCGCCCAAAAGGCGTAATCACCGCCGTCTTGGGAATGTCTAGAGGGTGCATGGGCACCTGGTGGTATCCACGCACCAGGTCCACTTTGAAAACACCTTTGCGCCGCCAGATGCGCCGAAAAGTCTTGTATGTGCGGCACGGATAGCGGTCGGGCGAGGTGGCGTCGCCGCCGGGCCGTAGTCCGTCCGTGGCGGGAATCCGGCCGCTCGCTTGGAGCGGCGTGCAGCGGAGAGGCCCAGGCTGTCGGGCGGCGATGCCCAGCCAGCGCTCCATAAAAAAAAACCGCCTCGCCACAGCCAGCTTAGAAGGGTTCAACCGCGGGCCTGGCGTAGACAGGAGGACCCTCCGTCGTGACGTGGTGCTCCACGCCATGCTTGGTAGTGAGTGCAGAAAAGGTGGGTAACGACAGGTCTGGAAACTCAGCCAAAGTTTAAGAAAATGTCTGACCCTGACAGCGAGCTCGACAGATGCGCCGCTGCTGCCGAAGTGTGCACACAGAGGGAAACGCGTCAAGGTCAACCAAGCGTTTATTTTTACGTCCACTAACAGTCCATGGGCACAAAAAAAGAAATGTCCGCTGTCACAAACTCCCAGCTGAAACGCTGACCCCGATGCACAAACACAGGAACTACACTGCTGGGCGCCCCGTCAACACAGAAAAGGTCTTCGAAATGCTGTCGTTGATAAACCTGCCTGCCCACGCCCACGCCACCTGAGCGTGGGCCCTCCGCTTCCGCTCCCGAGGTTTGTAGCTGTTGCCTTTGTCCCAAGCGTGCGTGGTAAAGCACTGTCCGGTGTCTCCACGCTGATTAGACATAGGCGCGCCGCGCCGCCGCTGGCTCCCTGTAAGTAAACGCCCGGCGTCACAGCTAACGCCCCTCTGGGCTCTCGGCCGCCAGGAAAAGCGGTCCGCCTCTCTGTGATGGCTGTCTGGGCCCGGGGGTGGTGGCGGGCGCAGGAAAACCTCCATGAACAATATCTGGGGATCTTCCCCGAGCAGATTCAGCATTTTCTCCATGAGATGAGACGGTCTGCTGTCCCCAGGCTCTGAATGTCAAGAATCTGGCGGGCTCTCTCGCTAAATGTCTTAAGGAGCTCTCTTAATCGCCTCTCGTGTTGCTGTAGCGGGGAGCAGCGATGAATCCCACCAACCTGGACATGGACCATGTGCGCCGTTACTACTAGAGTATTTTAGGTTTTATTTCACGCCCCAACCGGACCTGACAGGGGGCAACGTGGCCTCCGCAAACCATGCATGCCATGCATGCTCAACCCAAAACACAAACGCATAACATATCGCTCTGTTCACTCAGTTTCACTCTTTTTCCTGAAACCTAGAAGTCGGGTCCACACTCTGTAGTACCGGAGGAGTCGGAGGCGGAGTATTCATTCAGAATTCAATCTTTAATATCCATACAGGCAGTTAGCAGGAATGACCTGCCTCCCCCTGTGTTACCACTTAATCAGTCCGTGTGGCAACACTATTCCTAAAGGTGAATTATGTTACATTACGTGTCACCACACTCTCATGTTACACTCATACGCAGTGGACACAGTTACAGGGACCAAATCAGGGTTCAAGGACACATCGACTTGGGCGGGGATTGAACCGCCAATCCCCTGATTGAAAGACTGCTAACTACCGTCGCCCCAGTCATTGTTACCTTCGCATTGAAAATGCGGTTATGCCGGAAGGTTATGTTTTGATCGCCGTGTATTTATTTATTTATTTATTTGTATGCGTGTTATTCGCAAAACTCAAAAAGTATTGAACCGAATCGCATGCAATTTGGTGGGATGATTGTTTATTATCCGGGGACCAGTTGATTAGATTTTGGGATCGATCGGGTCAAAGGTCAAGGTCAAAGGTCATGAACAGGTCAAAATCTTTCGCAGGACTCAAAAAGTATTGAACCGAATCGCATGGAATTTGGTGGGATGATTGGTTATTATCCGGGGACCATTTGATTAGATTTTGGGATCAATCGGGTCAAAGGTCAAGGTCAAGGTCATGGAAAGGTCAAAATCTTTTTTTACCATAGCACGATACATTTTTGTCCAATTGGCATGCAACTAATGCCAAAATGTTCATAATTCAATGCCCAATCTTGTGATATGCGAAGGTATGCGCTCTACCGAGTGCCCGTTCTAGTTTAAAATGTGGCTCCTGCTTTGGGTACTGGAATAACGTTGGCGCTTGAAGCTCCATTTCTTTATGTGCTAAACATGCAGAACTTCATAATGCAGATCACAACAACTAATTTATTGTTATCCTACTGATTCTACAACGTATATTTACGGTTAATCGCTGTTGTTTCGGGAAATACACTCATTTGCTTTATTGCCGAGAGTAAGACGAGAAGATTGACACCGATCTCATGTGACGTCAGATTTATAACTCTTGGCAAGAAAGTAAAAAATGTGGAGGTCGGATAACACAAAAGATTCACCCTTTTTTTTTTTTTTGTCCTACTGCATAGTTTAATTTCTAAAAACCTGCATTACCTTTTTATTAAAGTGCTAACAAGTAGATAAAGTTGATGTTGTCAGCCAGCTCTCCTTTGGAAGCCCTCAGCCTTGGTTCATCAATGCCCACTTCTTTATGCTTTGAAAGTGCTGCATCTGCCAGATCATCACAGGAAGCGTGCCGAAGAGGCCTCTCTCGTCCCCGAGATCCCTCGCTGCATTAATGCCTCATTAGACCTGCAGCCAATAAGGCGCAAAGAGAGGTGGAGAGATTACTGATGGGACATATCTGAGTGTATATGGATGAAGCCGCGTCGTGCATTCGCTCTTATCCGCGGTGGTGGCTGGATTATTTTTTATTTTATTTCTGTGATGAGAAATCGGTGACCTTTCCGTTTTTTTATTTTTATTCGCTGTATCAAAGCTCCCGTTGAAAAATATATGACGGCGAACTTGGCCGATGGTTTGCGCAGGTGAAATATGTGATTGGCTTAAAGCATATAGAGAACGACGATGTCAAATATCCCTCAAAGCATCTCATTTGCATGCGCGTTAAGATTCTGTAAAGGCTAATTGCTGCTTTTATTTGCCCTGTATGAAGAACATCTTGAGCAGAATTATTTAGCATTAGTTATGAGCGCAATTAGCGGAGGATCTACGCGACAACTGTCATTTATTATGCACCTCTAATCAGCTGTTCTGCTCTCACACGGCTCATATTTCATTCACTCATGTTCCACTGCGCTACAGAAAAACGTCCATTTTATGGGACTATAAAAACTAACCCGAGTGAGATAAAAGAAGGGAGCGGAGGTAGAGATGAGAGGGGGCAGAGGATGTCTCAGTGTTACTGTGGATAATCTGGGGGATATGATTGTGGATTTGCTTTTAGCCAATGCACCCTCTGCCTCAACCTTGCCCGGAGCTAGTGCAGAGTTAGGGCAGCGTGCCTGAGGCCTGGCCGTGTCTGAGTGATTAGATAAAGCAGGAGAGGCCAAGCGGTGGGAGCCACAGCCAAGTTTATGCCGCACTGACCACTCTGAGAGCCGAGCGTCACGTAGGCGTACGGCGGCAGGAGGCTGTCGTCTGATTTTATTCATTCGCAAACCACTTTGAAGAAGGTAAACACTGCGGGCGACCATGTTGATTTTGTGTAAACATTTTGGGTATTAATTCTCCTCAACATTCTCGCTCATTCGGGCCTCTTGTCGTACCTCAACTATGAGCTATGACAGCACAGCTGGCCGGGGGACACTGTTGTATATTTCATGCTGCGCAAGTGCAGCTTTTTTCTCTTCCCTGCTTTATGGTAATGAGATTCACTGAAGTGTCAAATACTGCTCTGGGCATTTTCCCATCTCCCCGCTCGGGTCAGAAGAGACCGATGCTTCGACAGGTGCAGATGTTGCCGTATCATCTGTGACATGACAGCAAGGTTTTTTCGAAAGCGCTGCGTCAAAAACAGTGTGGCCTTTTTTCTTCTTCTACACAAACAGGATGTCCTTTGAAGACCCGACTGCAACGCAATCAGAAAAATGCCCTCTCATTCACATGAGACATCATGTGAGCTGTGAATCCATTGCACCCGTGTTGTATATCTTTCTGTTAAATCATAAAAAAACCCAGGTGGTGACATGCGTTGTTAAAATTGGTGGGAAAAAATAAAAAAACAGTAATTTGTTGTGAGCAACGTTTTATATTTCCGAGAGCCCAGACGAGCTATTTTAATGCGATTCACACTGCAAACCAGCAGTTTTGGACCTCGGAGTTGTCCAGAGTGGAAGCTGAGAGGATTCATGATTGCTGGATTCCTGTCTGCCCTATCAGATGGTTTCATTTCAAACGTTTGAAGGCAGTCACATGACTAATTTCATTGGATGAATCTATAGCGAGAGGAAATCTCTGTGCATGTGCTGTGTCAAACCCAGATGTCTGAAAACTCCTGTGTCTCACGCAAACACTGGTAGTCAAGATGTGTCAGGAATGAAGAATGTGAAGTTTTATCTTTGATGCAACTCACTAACTCAGACAACGGCAACAGTGATATGAGTCTACAGTTGGTTTATTGTGAATAAATGAATGAAGGGATGATTATCGTCCGGAACGAGAAGGGTAGAAGGTGTCGTGAAGAGCGGGTTGGAGGGGTGCGATTTGGAGTCCGCTGTCGTCTGGTGGTTAGAGGAACGGCGGGGGGTGGAGACTCGTGGGTGGGGGCGGTCTCTTCTGCAGCTCTGGCGGTGCAGAGTCCCCCCGTTGTTCCTGTAGGAGAGAAATGGAAAGACAAGAACGGGGTCGGGAGGGAGGGAGGGAGGGATGGATGTCGGAGCCGAGACGAAGAGGGAGTGAACGGGTTCGACGTGTTTAAGTACCGAGGGCTCGGATGACTGGCTGAGTAAGGGGCGTGGCCTTCCTTCCCGAACTATCTTCATAAAACACCATTAATGTCTTCGATGTCTTCTTCCTCCTCGTTTTTCCGACATAGTTTAATAAAATCGTGGATGACGATGTGACTTATCTCTCTGGAAAAAAGCATTGACTGCGGATACGAACCACATGACGCGTAAAGGCGCAGTACGATGACAATTGTGTTAAAACATTTGTTCCGCAGATGCACAGCCGTTTCTCAGCTAATTGACAAGTTAGAATGACAGAAAGTTATTTCTCTGAACTCCAGCCAAAGTGCTTCCGCGCTCCGATGCCCACAGGACAAGCGCCATCTGCAGAGCGTTCCATAAACGTTTTTGGCGATCTGATTTTTAGACAAATGTGTTCTTGATGAGCAGGTTTTGTTTCATTATCTGGCTTAATGAGTCAAAGGTTTTGTCCCACAGCTTTATTGACGCGTCGCTCGGGCTTCTAGGTAGCAGGTCCTGCTTTGAAGTGAGAAATATATGAATTATTATACGGCTGTGTGGCCTTCTGTGAGTGTGATTGATGGCTTTGTGAGGGTTTTACATCGTCTGGTTATGGAGTGGAGGTCTTTTCTCATAAAATGAAAGAAATAAGCCGTATAGAAACCCAAGCCTTTCCAATCCCCGGTCCTCTATGTCGCAAATGCGTCCCCTCGGATTATGTTCCTCTCAGGTAGCTATTCTTTTTAATCCCCTTACCTTGCTCCCTGGCAGATGTTTGCTTAATTTCGGCTTGCACGCAAGTAATTTATTTCCTGTAGAGGCAATAATAGCACAGAGCAGGTAAACAACAGCCTTTTGGTGAAATGGTAAACATCTATTGAGTATTGCAATAAGAAATATCTCTCTCTCTCTCTATATATATATATCCATATATATATATATATATTTAAATGCACTCAGTTCTATCTTTTGGTTTTAGTAAACGCTAAAGTACAACAAATTGCCTTTTGAATAAAAAAAGCGTTGACCATTGAATTTAAGACGAATAGCACCGATAAAACGAAGAATTACTGCTACAGTTTAAGTGTATTTTCCTACCGATGCTCTTTAAACTAACAAAAAAAGAAGATTTTACCATGTATGTAATCGACATTGCGATATTATGTAGCCCTATAAAATGTCCGTGTGGCCATGTATGTTTGTCACTGCGTGGCATTGGGCCCCCGTCGGCCCCCATGGGACCCATACCACGGACAGCGCTCCGTCTACTCCACAGATGGAGTTTGCAATGGATACCTCCAGTGAATAATCGTCTCATTACTTATAATGATGAACTGTGGCATGCAAATATCAATAAGGGACTGTGGTGAAGCAATCCAATTAAGGCCCAAAACCAGAGTCTCATTAGTGCTAAGTCTCTGATAATGCAAATGACACCCTACTTGTAATCAACCATGCATACAAATGATCCGGGCAAATCCACCACTACAGGTGATTCTGCCTACCTGGATGTGATTAAAGAGTCGAGTCATCAGCGCTCTGTTTGGGATTTTATAATACAGATTAGCATTCCCTCCCCCCTCCGTTGTGTAGATACAGAGGCCAGAAAATGGTGCCCTGAAGGAAAATATCGTTAAAATACTCATCTGTTATCTGTGGTTTATGAATTTGAGCTGCTGTGTGTCGCTGCTCTGGTGTTTCATGGCTGTCATTGATCTTCTGGCTGCAGACGGATACACACAAGCTAAAGCCACACAATTGTGTCATTCACTCAAACCTATCGGCAAATAAAAACGTAAATATAGAACGACTCCATGCCGATGTTTTTAAGATTCTCTCTCTATTCAATATCAACAGTGTGGTTAAGGTTAGGCAGTTCTTTATAGTTACTTTAACCTAATATGGTTCTGAATATGGCTGAAGCGATATGTCAATGAAAACAAGCTGCAGATAAAAAGCGTTGTCTCCGATCCTCAGAATGTGGTTAAATGCATTAAAAAAATATTGAAATCGAAGTACATTTGGTTCCTAAAAATTGACACACCCATCATGTGTCAATTAACCTCGTAGCTGCTGTAGCTTTTCAGGAGTGACACAAGATGTTCCACAGATAGGGGAGCGCAGTGTGGCTTCATGACACACTAATAAACACTTGATTCTAGTCAGAGTTAATAAAAAAGGCAAACATTATATTATTGGACTGAAACCTTAAAATGTAGAATCGTCCATTTTAGAAGTGACACCTCGAGACTGCTGAGCTTCATTCCCCATTCAGACCAAATTCCCTCCTTAAACTGCGAGCGGGTTAACACCTGCTGGCTTTAAAGGTCAGCGAGCATGTTCAGCTTGGTGATAACTGGCAGAACAAACACCCCTCCCTCCGCATTCACATTTAAAGCAGTGCCCCTCTGAGACGATACGTCTTTTAACGTCTCTAAAGTCGTCGTTGTCTTTTGAAAATGTTAATAAATTATTTATATTTGGGTGGAATGCAGTGGAGGGGAAGGGTCGGCGCTAGCAGGCTATCGCCAGAGTAGGAAGGGAGACAGGACGCTATAAGAATGCAATCTGACAGAGGTATCCCCCCCCCCCCCCCCGAGGTGTGCGAGCTTGACTGCTGCTCCCTGTGGCCTCTTCACCCCATCTGTGAGGACAATCTGACACAGATTAAATCACCAGTTAAATGGGAAAAACAAACAAAACCAGATGTAATATTCTGGATGTGTGAGTAGATGGAGAGGAAATACAGGAAATAAGAGGACATTTGCCTTTCAGTTCATGACTGATTCCTTCTCCCCAAGCACTTAGACACGGGTATCTTTTCAAACGCGTTGGATTTCGTCACGTCCCGTGTGGCAATGCAAGCTTGTGTAAGATCTCCGAGATTTGGCATGAGTGGAATGAAAGAGTTGTTCTGCTAACAGCCAATGGGAGTTCGGCTCTGGTGGGAGGGAAATACAATGCATATATATCACAAACTTCCCACTCAGAGATTGACACATCCTAAACCAAGAAGGCGGATCACATCACTCCAGCTCTGAGGTCCTGCTGCTTATAAAGCCCTGAATGGCTCAGGGCCTGAATACATGTGTGATCTATACCTTGTGAACCATCTATGGCCCTGCTGATGCCCCGCCCACTCCTCCTCTCTACCTCCATCTGCCTGATGGATCATGGAGGTCTGGATCGTGGTCCATGCCTACTTCCAACTATTCATACACTCTGTCATTGAATGTTTATGTAACTCTGTAATGATTCCTTCTGTACACATGACATCTATTCCTCTGTCCATCCTAGAGAGGGATTCTCCTCTGTTGCTCTACTGAAGGTTTCTTGCCTTTTTTTCCCCGTGAAGGTTTTTTAAATATTTTTTGGGAGTTTTTCCTGATCCGATGTGAGGTCAAAGGTCAGGGATGTCGTATGTGTTCAGATTGTAAAGCCCTCTGAGGAACATTTGTAATTTGTGATAATGGGCTTTACAAAATAAACTGAATTGAATTGAATCCCGACCACTCAGGTCTACTTCCTGTTCCACGAGTCAGAACTCAACATGGAGAAGCAGCGTTCAGTTGTTCTGCTTTACATATCTGGAACAAAGTCCCAGAAAGTTTGAGGTCTGCTGAGACCCTCAGAGATCCTCAAAGACCCTCAGCTCCTTTAAAGGGTACCTGTAGTGCAAAACAGCAACGTGCTACATCCATTCGGCGCATCAAATAAATCATATTTACCCCGCTGCTATTGTCAACAAGTCACGCATAGCCCGAGGATTTACATTTATTTGTCAAAATTCCGAATCCGTGGGCGCAGCCATTTTGCTAGTTATTTACTCCAGCTCAAAGCTAACTATGACGTAGGAACGTTGAAAGGAATTCAGCCAATCCGGAGCCACTTCTACACGCGAATATTAGTAATAATCACACCAACTCTGGTGATCGCAAATTAGCCTACATGAAGCAACTGGCTAACTTACCGATTTGACAGTTCTCCCTCGGGTGCAGGCCCCCGAACATGTCGGCCGATCATTGCATCAATGAAAGACATCTCCAGCGCTGGCTTATGCGCGATGTAGCTATCAAGCTCACGCTTTTGTGTGAAGCAGATGAGGTCTAATGACACTATATCATCGGACATAAGTTCGTGCTCTTTACAACAAATGCACTCTATGTCTGTTTTTTGTGGCACACATTTCCCACAACTGCACCAAACGTCCGCCGACTTGCGTGCACGGTCCGCACGGTGAAGCATCTGTACCGGCGGTCCTTCGCATCAACTTCATCTGAATCATCGCTATCATCGCTGTCACAATTCACTAAATGGGGATAGTCTGCTTTTAAAGGTTCAAACAAGTATCCAGTTGCTGAATCAGACAATCTTTCATCGTCCATATTCTCAATCTCTCAGCATTTGTTTGCGGCGCCGACGTTGTTTACATTGGTATCTGAACACATCCGCTGTGGCTGGCTGTCGCTCTATCAACGTTCCGACGTCACACCACCCGCGACATATTCAAGCTCCAGTGCAATGTCGCATGTCGGATTTGAGCACTTTGAACAGCCTAAACTACGTATTGTTATTGAATACTGGACCGTCAGTGCATGAATACACTTTAGAAACACATTATCTTTTGCTCTGGCTACATAGTGATTTGCACTACAGGTACCCTTTAAATCCAGATTGAAGACTCTTTTGATGATTTTCATGGGTTTTTTGTGAAGCACTTTGAATCGCCTGGTTGTGGGAATGTGCTTCACAAGTAAACATGCCTTGCCTTCAGAAGGAAACAGGGGAAGAGAACACGCTCACGAGAAGAAGTTGTATTTCTTGTCTCTTTGGCCTGTTAACTTCCACATTTACACCTGTGCCACTCTCCCCGGGTTCGACTCACAGCCCCGGTGTATAATTGGGATCAAACACAAGTTTGAGGGAGCACAACTGTTTGAGGAATGACACGGCGGTAATCGCGCTCCGTGTGTTGCACCATTACAGCAATTTTCGAAAGCACTTCAGATTGGTAGCACTTCACATTATAGCTACCTTCTTCCATAACTGCAGAAGCACCATCTGCTTAGACATCAGCGGAGCATTTAGCAAAGAAAATGATGCGGCTTCACACACCCTCTTGTTACATGCACCTTCACATCCATATCCATCCAGCGCTGACAAAACGCTGACTGGTGAGATTCACTGAAAGTTACATATTGAGATATTGTATTTTTTATACCATTTTGCGTAAATAAGCAGATTTTTAAATCTATTTTTTTAAGCTAGGTGTTGAATAACATCAAAGTAAGATATTATACTTCTTGCATGTTGCCTCCCTGTTTCCTGTAATATCAGCTACTTCTGAAGCTCAAATGATTTCGTATCCACAAATATTGTCTTTTTTTAAGACTTACAATACAATTTACATATTTGTGATCTGCAGGAACTAAAATGCTTTAATCAAGAAAAAGTTCCGCAATTAATTATTGATGTTAGGTGTTGGACAAAGTCTTTCCGTTTAAGAATTATAAACTGTCCGAGCATTTTCTCACCGTCAACTATTTTCTATGTTAAGATATCATGGCGTATAATGTCTATGAGTATAGAACAATAGTCGCTGTCACTTCTAATCAGGAGGTGGCAAGTAAGACAAAAGAATTTAGCTGAGGTATTTTGGGGTTGTTGCAGTTATTTCCAGACAAACAAACAACACATTGAACTGCCACGTTCACGACATCGCGTGTAATGTCGCCGCTAACTTCGTAATCGCTCTCTCGTGTACAAACTCCATCGCAGAGAGCAGAGGCGTGTCCGTGAATTACACCAAAACGCATCACGATCGAGACGTGTTCACCGGATCGAGGATCTGGGTGTTAACGTCAGCGCTTGTATTCAGGACTAGGGGGTGTGACACAGTAGGTGTAACAGCCATCACCTTGTTACTGCTGTAAGTGCTACTTAGCTCACGACGGCGGCTCACATTGCGGCAGGAAAACGCACTGTGTCAACCGTCCGTGACACTTTTCCTGCCGTTTGCTCGTGTTTTGGGTGTTTTCGAAAGTCCAAACAAAAGCACCCGCCCAGTTCTTGAAATGCGACATTAAATATCGGCGTTTCTAACGACCCATCCACGCCACTTATGGAGTCATCCATAGCTTGACGTCCTAGCTGTGCTTAGCTACCGTGACCTAAGGTGTGATTTGGACAATTGCCGTTCGGTTGAGGGGTTTAGTGAACGGTCGATTGAGAATAATAGGCCCATTTTGTCATACAATTTTCACTTTGTGCGATGATATTTTGTTCTCCTCCTTCTCCTCCCTCCCTCTTTGGCTCAGTGGATACTCTGTGAATCCATTCCAATGGTTACTAGTCTTGGGAGGGTTTAATATAATGGCGCCGTCGCTGCAATCTAACTGTTATAGGTGGGCACCTGTAGAGGAGGCCATCTTTCACCGAGCCTCGCCCTCCAGATCAGTCGGCTTCCACTCATTAATATGATAGTAGGCTGACACTGAAAAGCTTTGAGCTGCCACGAAGAAAATCCAATTATGATCTTTGATTCCTCTCCAGAAACAGATTACCTATCTCACTAATGACATTTTCCTTCCCATTCATGCCCTCTGTAAATGAGACGATTGAGAGACTGCGTGGGTGTTCCAAATGCGCAGGGATGACGATGACTATCTATCCCTTACAGGTCTATCAGATGGACAGCTCGCATGATATTTAAATGCTTTTCCCAGCTGCACAAGATGAATTTTATCAGGATTATTCGAACCTCTTCGTATACTATGTGAGAGCAAGTAGTAAAGATGTATCTCTCTCTCTCTCTCTCCCTTCCCCTTTGCAGGTATTTTAATTCTAATGAAATAAAGGCAGCCTGACAACAAGACAGATTTCTATTTACCAGAGGGCCCTTCACCGGCTACAGCAGATGGGGACAGAGTTCGTCGGTTCCGTGGAGGTATAGACACAATTAGTGAAAAGAAAGAGCAGGAATTTTGGCTTGCAGCATATTGTACCCACTCCCCGAAAATATATTTAATAGCATGCTACTGTTGCAACAATGATTAGGTTTTTTTCCACGTTGTCAGCAATTTGAAGATGTTCACTCTCGTTTTAAGTGATTCGTAAATCATGATCATACAGCTTACTCCAGCATTTATGACTTTCAAAACCCTGAGGGCATCACAGTGATAATTAGCACCTGGAAAGCTGTCTTTACACTCATCAAATTGCGAGTTTAATAATAAATTGTGGCATTTTGTTTATTAACCGTGCTGCGTATAACCATTTACATCAAACCAGTTGCATCAAACCCGTCACAGGCGGAACAAAACTACTCCCTCTCCGGGTCGTCGTTAAAGTTAATTTTGACAAGAATCATCTGTAGGGGAGCTGGATTAAAACATTTTAATAATAATAATAATGAAACCTGCGAATACTGAACTTTCAGGATTTCAACCCCAAAAAAAGTTTTCTTTCCGTCTTGTGGGATTTCATGTCTTGTCACGCGATGTTGCCGAAGGATACCATGTCAGTCACTGTGTAAGACAACAAAGTAGAAGTACAGCACCTGCACAAATATTACTGCCAGCGTACCTCTGATACTACCTCCAAAACTCTGACAACATCTCTGGCTCTGAGGCGGACTCCTCGCTGCCAAACATTAGAGCTCCACACCTGAGGACCAGTGAGCAGCAGCCACACAAGCCCCAAAAGAACCAGCTGAGCTTCACTATGTGGTTGTGTTTGAAAAAAAAGAAACACAAATGCAAACATTCTTGTTATCTTCCAAGAGTTTCACATTCGATTATATGCGAATAAACACAAGAGCTTAATGCGTGCCTCTGCTCAGTCCTTAAATAAATATCACCCTGTTTCACCTTTTATTTTTCGGAGCTTCCCGTGAGTCAGCAGTTTTCCAAAGAACGAAGTGAAAAAGACGGCGTGCACGTTGGGGATTCGAGGAGAGAAGCAGGCCGATGGGCAGATGTCGGATGGATGGACGGAGGAAGGCATGGTTGACTCCTCTTTTCTACCCAGTCTTGAATGATCAGAATCTTCATTGAAATTCGGGAACGTACACGACCGGGTAGTTAGCATGTCTCCAAGGTTAACATTTTTGATGCAAGACTGAGGGATTCAGAGAAGTGCTCCTTTGAAGTTTCTTGTTGGAGTCAGAAGGGAGGCTGCGAGGCTGTTGAAGACTGTCTGCGATATTGATATTAAAACTGAACACATAGAATGATGCCAATTGAAATTTCATAGCGTTCCCTTCGGGAAGCTGGGGAGTTGGGTATGCCAGTGTGAGATGAATAATGAAACCTCCCTCGCTTTGTTCATTTTTTATTTAAAATGGAACTCTCCTTTGTTGCTCCCCGAAGCTGCGCTGGAGCCGTCGTGCACAGGTGCAGAGTCGAAAAGAAAAGAGTCAAGTTCTCATTTTATATGTGTGTGAAATTGGGCATGAAGGTTAAATGACTATGACTCGTCTGTTTTTAGAGATTGACAGATCACTGCTGGCTTTCACTACTTTTTGTCATCACATGGCAAATGTGTTTCCTCCGGGAAAAACAAAGATACCTCGGGGTACCATTAAGTCGTATCATTGAATACACACATGCACAAAATATGGCGCCCCCCCCCCCCCCCCCCCACACACACACACACACACACACACACACACACACCATCGTCTTGCATATATACAAAACAGCACTCGTGTGTTTCCCATTTCCTCACACGCTGCAAGTTTAGCCCCGAGGGATTTAACAGGTGGGATGTCATTTGAGTTACCTGCAATACAGCTGTGTAGAACATCTGGCCAATCAAAGGATGGCAACTCGACTGTAAAATGCTGCCTCCATTCCTACCCGGGATCAGACTTTGCAGGAGGCAAAGTGGCCACATATAAATGATGTAAGAGTTTAAGAATATATAAAGCCTGAATGCTTAATCTGAACATCAGCTGATATTGATGGTCAGTAAAACTTTATGTCTCGCTATGACGGTTAAACCGTCTAATTAATCTGTGTAATAAATCCGGATAAAGTAGCACGTTTGTTTGTTTGTTCATCCATCTGTGAGCAATAGTTCTGGCTCAATGCATTCCGACAGACGTACTCAACTCTAAACTTTAAACATCTGTTGTCAGAGATACCTTTCCTGCCGACTCTCCTCTCATCCACGCTTCTCCGTCTCCTTGACGATGCATCGTTTGGTAGCGTTACATGTAGCACAGCCTCCGGGGACTCCGTGCCAACCTCTGAATCATCGCCCACGTCCCGAAAGGTCAATAAGAGGCCACAGCGGAGTGCTGTGGACGTGAGAAACGGGAGAAAAACTGCCGGGGCGGTGTATTGGATTTTGATTTAAGTAAACAAAGGGGCTGACCTGCTCCCAAAAGAGAAACTGTAAGGCCAGTGGAGCTTTGGGCTTTGGGCCGAGGGGCAAGAGGGTTGTTTTTGTCTCCCATTAGGATTGTGTCTCTGAAGTATTTGATGGTTGGGGAGATGCATGCGTGCTGCCAAAATATTAGAAAGAATAGCATTGCAGGCCCGACTGTCATAAAGAAGAATTATTCCCTTAAGCCTTATCGATGGGAATTAAATCGATCTTCCGGTGCAGACCTACTTCTGTGCACAGCGTTACATCATGAGTCACTTACTTTTCATTTCGTTGAAAAATAAGTTATCTCCAACAAAGGGGAGCAGGGGGCTTGCACACTCAAGAAAAGTTGGTATTAATTGCCATGGCCTCGTTCGTGAGGTTTTCTCGCTCTCTAAAACCCTCCGAGAGGGAAAATTATCCACCTGTGAGACTGTAGAATCAGTAAGTAATTAGCAATTACATCTACAATCACCCATGTTAATTCTCTTAGGAGGAGGTCGGCGTAATTCATTCTCATTTTCAGAAACTAGGACCGACATTAAATAAATGCTCCTAAAATAAGTGGCATTTAAGAAGCAGAGTTTTCCACCCACAGGGGCAGCTGAAGTTACTTCTGTAACGTTGTTATTCTTTCATTCAGTCCCTACACACAAAATATCTTTCACACACTCACACACGCACGCACACACACACAAACACACACACACCGTGTTTGAATCTTCAGCTCTGTCGGGCTCTAAATCTAACGTCTCATTAGAAAGCAGGTCTTCTCTCTGTCTAAAACACATGTTGTGAGGTCAATTCAGTAATTTGACATTTTAAAATACCCGCGATATATAGAATATTTAATGCAATTTTTATCACACACACATTTTCACTCAGTTTGCATTTAAACTTTACAATTGTCTCATCCGGATGACATTTAATCCACTTTTTATTCACACTTAGCCACATACTGTATGCGTGGCGTCCCCGTTGGGCTGATCATAAATATGATTGCAATCCATCGTGTGTTTTTTCCCGGCTGAATGCAAATCACCTCATGCACTCAAGCAGTTTAGTTCCAACAACGAAAGCTTTGCTCGCCAGCCAACAACACAAATACACAGAGGAGTCATGTTTACTACGGGAGAGACAATAGCATTGTTGTCTTCACAGGCCCTCGCTCGCGCCCACTCCTCATCCTCACCGATCGCTCAGCCGCCAAACTGATCGGGGATCAGGCGAACGGCGGCGCCGCCGCGTCTTCTGCTTTTGTCTCTTTTTCCCTGTCGCTGTAACGAGACGGAGAATGGCGGCTAATTTACGTGTAATTTAGACCGCCGTTATCACCCGGGGACCGACCCTGCAGAGGTTACCTCCACACACATCTGGCTTCAACGTAAGGATAGTTTTGAGCTGTGCGATTTCAATTTTTGATTCATTTACATGTAGCATTTTCGATGCTTGAAGCGTAAATGGGGTCCGAGATCGTCGGAAAAATAATTGCGTCCTTTCTGTCCGGTGGACCAACGATGCGCTGACCCTGTTTTTAAATCTACTCACGAAAATATCTTTGATATATAATTCATCAGTTCCCGTCTGATGCAAACAGGACGTCAGGGGGACTGTTTACCCATTTAATATAAAGCATGGCCCTTTAACAGGAAAGCAAGCTTTCAGGGTCATTGTGTTAATCCGTGAGATGTCAATATATATTCACATACCGCAACTGATATGCATAGAGAGTGGCACACAACCTTCAAACCGACTCGAATAAAAAAAACATCTGTGGGGAAACACAACATGCTAATGTTTTTTCTGCAGTCGAACGCAATTGTAACGAGCAATTAAAAAAACATTTCAGAGAAAAAGGAGACGGCACACGATCCATCACAGTGTTCAGATGCCCTATCAAGAGATTGCTTGATGAGTTGCCCTGCCTAATATGGTTAACATGGTAATTTTTCAGATTTTAACGATTCATTTCCTGTCTGTGGACACTCCTTTTTCTAAATGGGAGAGCCAGCCACATTGATTGCACCAAAATAGGACTCTTGTTGTTCTTGCGAGTGCGGTAAATCCGGAGGGAAAAAATGTGCTCGGTGCCACGAAATCTAAACTCCATTTTTTATACGCAGTCATTATATGAGATGTGCAAATTCTGTTTATGTCTGGTCAGTGGGCATAAATATTTGAAGCCTGTGCAGTTGTCATTTACACGCCACACAAATCCCGCGAATTTTTTCCCATCTGCATCCGCAGATAAACAAGAAATCCAATCCCGAGGCTTCGCTGCTTAAGCCCGGAGTTCAATTCCAGCTGACAGATTCAGGGGAGATTTTCTTTTGCAACCTGAACTTTCACCATTAACCGAGAAATGTGAACCAGCAACCCCGGACATGAAGCAAATTGCATGAGTTGCTATCATCAATCTTTATCTGTTGGCGACATGTCTTAGAAACTTAGCAGAGCCAAGGAGCGGGATTGTGTATCTCAGTCACACAGGTCCCTTCAGAACGACTCGTGTGGCAGGCCATGAAAGACCCGGTGCTGGAACACACCACACGTACTGTATTGATTTGTTTTAAATCATTCTCTCTTCTCACTTTTCCACTGATGGCTTTCTCTTATTTGCTTACTTTTTTCACGTTTTGTTTAATTGTTGGTGTTGGAGCTATTTATTTTGGACATTTGTATTTAGTTTTATTGTAAAGTAATATTGATTATTTATTGCTTATTTGGGTTAAATTTTGATATGTTATAGTTGTTTCTTATGATAGTTTAGTTTAATACATTATGATTGTTGTTTAAATATATTTAGTTTTCGGTTCACTGATTGGGTAACACTGGGCACCTGTGGTTATCTGTAGATGTGGGTAGGCACAGGACCAGCATGCACCAGGGTGGCCGATGTTTTTTTACTTTGTGTAGTGGCCATTTGTCCGTAGAAATCAAATAAAACTAGAAATCAAATTGCCAATGACGCACCGTGGGTTTTGGAGTTGACGCAGCCAAAAGAAAGTAATGTCCATTTCCATAAATTATCAGAATAATAACATATGGAAATGAACATTACTTTCTTTTGTGGCAATTTGATTTCTAGTTTTATTTGATTTCTACGGACAAATGACCACTACAATGGGCTTCCTTTTTTTCTCTTCTTTTTTTTGGGGGACTTTCAATACATTTCTGTATCGGATGGAGATAATTATAATAAATCTTGTATAATCTCATGTGCATCGTTTAAGCCTACTTTGTGTCAACAATTTTAGACGTGGTTCTTTCATCTCAGGTTTTTTCGAGAGAGAAAAAAAGTATAGCTGCCCCTTAAGTAACTGCTTTGAAGAATTACTGCATTTTCTTTTTAATCAATCTGACTTCAAAAACCTTCACAGCACCGAAACAGCTCCCCATGAACTCACTAATGATCTGCTACTGGCTGCTAGTGTTGAGGCTGGGTTTTAATCACTCTTGATCTCATCAGTGCTTTGATACAGATGATCGCTCCATTTTACTTTCAAGACAAATGAGTTGACGCCACAGGCTCAGTGTTCTACAGACCGAGCTCGGATAGGTCTTTCCCTGCATTTTCATCTTTTCTTCCTCTATTGTCACTAAGGTTTGATTCTAGGCCCTTTATTGCTTGACAAGCTAAATGTATCAGAGCTTCAACACTAGATGTACTCATCATTTAATTGTGAAAAATGTGCATCTGTTTTGATAACCTATTAATTCTTATATAATCTGTGTATCATATGACAGATCACATTATTTTAAACCCTGTTGGTGTAGTCTGGGTAAGGGCTTCGGATATTCAGGGCCATGGGAAAAAAAGGTATTTATTGTTGTTTGCAGAAAAAAAAGAGCCGAGGGCAGACGGTGTGTCTTTATTGCTTGAATTCGAATTTCCGGACACATTTCCAGTTTGGCAATCATGATGGTTTTTTATTCATAAAGATGTACAACTTTGACAGTCTTTCTTCTTCTTTTTTGTCGACCTGCAACAGCAATATCGCTTCTTTCAGTAGTTGGTACCAGTTAAACATCCTGTTGCTCGTAGCAACCACTGCTGACACAGATCCACAGAGACGGTGTAACATCCAGTGTTTTGTCAGATAGCATCTTCTATCTACTCTCAGTTGGAGTGTGTTCTCTACCTCTTTTTTTATTGCAGCTTTTTCTCTGACTGTTGATTTGTGACATAGAAGAGTTTAGTTTTCTACCATTAGCTCGCGGCTCATCAAGCTAGCCACTGTAATAGCTGTCTGAGGCTAATGTGCAAAAGCAACGACGTTCTTATGTTAACTATATTAACTGTGCTGTACTAATTATGGGGAATTAAAAGAGCTGTAATTACCATTCTGAACAGCAGCAACCGACTATTAATATCTATTTGAAGAGTAATGTCTACCTTCTCCTTGCTTTGTTGACGTAGCTGGTCGGGCCACGCGTGCATGTTAGTGCGTGTGATTATGATAAGTGGCAAATGCTGTGATCAGCTCATCAGACATGGGGCAAAAGTAAAGAAAATATACCACAAACATCATTAGGCTTATTCCTTATTCCGCGTTGATACCGGAATTAAATTTGGAAAAGTTAGCGGAAGCGTTTGTTGTCACAGTTGGAAAGGATTTGTTGCGGCCCATCGACGTGACGTCGTTGGAGCTTCAAATACAATATTTACTTTATTGGGTTGTTGGTTTCTCTGCATTAAAATCTCATATGCAAAGTGTGTGTACTGGAGAACAACTTGTGATCTGCTGGCCTCAATAATGAAAAACACATTAACTTTCAGTATGCTTCATAGTGGACCCATTTATTTTTGCAGGCCATAAAATGCCTAATATATGCTCCTGACAGTCATCCTTATTAAACACAACCATAATTGTTCTACGCCCGTCAGCGTTTGTGATTTGTAGAGAGAGGGAACTTTTTTCCAGCTACGGGGAAGCAAGTGCACTTGTATTGTTTGCTCTGGACTCAAGGGGACTGCAATTGCAAGATAATATGCAAGTTTTGCATCAGCGCTGACATCTTCGGCCAGCAGCGGACAACCTTTTTATTGAAGCATCTTTGCTCCCGAAACAAAGACAGAGATGAAAAGAACATTGACTAAACATAATGTCAAACTCCTCACAAGAATAATGCTCTTTTTCCACAACAATGCCCAAAGTCTTTGCAAAGATAACGACAGATTCATGGTTTATACATTTTCAGAAAGGGTATGAAGAATATTCAGTTCCCTCCCAATGGGATATCTATGAGAAAGCAATTTTAATAACAACATCCCGTACGTGGGGAGGTAATGTCGTTGAGGCAAAAGCACTTGATTATAATAATAATAACCATTCAAGATCCAATCCTCCAAAATGTGCCCTTATTTCTTAAATTGGTACAATATTTTCACCACATCACATGGTCTTGATCAGTTGTTGTGACGTTCTGTGGAACAAAACGTGTCCGCTGTCTTTTGGGATTTCATGGACGGAAGGAGAATCTCTTTTCATACAGTTTAAAGCAGATGTGGACAAACTAGTGACGTAATAGATTACATACCAAGTAATAAGTACTGTAATAGTATTACTTTTTAACAGAGTAATAAGAAAATGGTAACTCTCAAATAAATAATAGATACTTGCCCAGCACTTTCGCTAAAAGACCGATATTATGGATACACTTTACCCCACATGCTCTTCTCAACTAGTTTCTTTCCCAGTATGGATTTTTGGTATTATGTGACATACAAAAATATATATGCAAGTCATTAGGAATTAAGGCGTCATACGATTATCTGCAATTAAAGATGCACTGATATTGATATCGGAACTTAATCCGATTCTGACTCAAATGGATGGATCTGGTATCGGTGACGATGGACCATTATCATGCCAATATTAATTTGCTAAAAACTTTTGACGTCATAAAGAAATGTTTAAGTCCCAATATGTTAGGCTGTTCAAGCCTGATGTGGCTTTCTGCATAAACAAATGATCCCACTCACTTCCACACAGCAGAGCATACAGTTTATTAATTAAACTGGTATCGCATCAGTACTCGATACCAGTCGATACTCAACGCCCAGATATCTGGATCAGGACTGTAAAGGGGGATTGCATTTAGATTTAGATTCATCCTTTTTTTTTGTTGATATTAAATGGAGTGAAGGTCAGTAAAATATCTGGATTTGAATAGAGATTGCCAAGTTTATTATTGGAAGGAAACATTCCCCTATATGCTGTATAAAGACCATATAGGGGATTGGTTTTTTCCAACAACACAAAGGTGTCAAATCCGCAATGTTTTTCTTTTTCTTTACAATGACCTTTTCGTATTCCAAGTTCAATCACATCCGACTTCCGAATCCGCCTCGTCCGCCTGATCTCAGCAATTGCTAAAAAACAGGAAATCATCTCAAAACAGCAGAAAGCCTGATCCTGACATTTAAATAAAAGATGATGCAATTCAAAAGAAACGCCGGGCTTCATAGAAAATCTGATAACACAGAATAGCTTTTACCCCGATTTCATAAAGAGGTGCGTACTTGAAGGAAGAATCACTTTTATCTTCTGTTCTACATTGCGAGAAAATCAAATATTCATGGAATGTTTTCCTCTTATTTACATACAATGTGTTTGTTTCTTTTCAGGTTGGTGAGCATTCTTCAAGGACATTGTTTCTATCACACCGATTCACTAACCTCTCATGTAATTGGCTGTTTTATTCAGAGTTTCTAATTTACTTTCCCACTTTTCCGCTGAATGAAACAAGTAGAAATGATGTAAGGGAGCGCAAGAGCGATAGAGAGAGACCGGAGGGCCTTTGAATGCAGCACTGGCACGCAAGGCCCAGGTGTTGCCAATGCTGCTGATTACCTCAGGTGTTTCCACTCTCCTGACGACCCTCTGCCACACCCACCTGCAACACGTTTGACAGTGAGCGACCACTCTTATAGTTTCATTGTCTAAAGACGGCACCGGATGAATATTTCATCCCTCCTGCCTAGCCAACCTTTTCCTGCTTGCATACAGATGTTCAGTGCATTGAAATGCTGCTACCCCGCTGGTGTCCCTTTTGTGTTTTTGCCCATTATGGATGTTCTTAGATTTGTGTTTATTCTACTTTTTTTGACCTCCCTCCCAATACCCGTTTTGTTTTGGAAGATTTTCTTTATCATTAAACTCAACATTGATTATTCCTCTAGTTCCCCTGTTTCTCTCACTTTGCTTTTGGGTCCATCCGCATGGCCTTTCCCCCAAAAGTCTCTAAAAGATATCTACTGTTTTTGGATTAGTCCTAATCTTTGAAGTTAAATTCTGAGTTTATGGTCCAACATTTGGGACCGATCATGAAATAAAAGAAGGTTGAGGCCCTTTAAAACCAACCTTTCCGTCTCTCTCCACAGCTCATTTTAAACCACTGTGTAGCATTACAACCACAGCTAAAGGCTGTTCTCTGCTTTCTGGGTACTAGAAAATAAACACAACACGTGATGTGACACATGATTATCATGGCCATAACGATGGGCTTCCCTACGCTGGGTCGAGAGTGTGGAGACCAAGCATTACGTTTGATAATACTCCTCATGTAGTGGTTGGCTAGTCAGCTAATTACCTTCGCATTGAAAATGCCGGAAGGTTATGTTTTGATCGCCGTGTATTTATTTATTTGTATGCGTGTTATTCGCAAAACTCAAAAAGTATTGAACCGAATCGCATGAAATTTGGTGGGATGATTGTTTATTATCCGGGGACCAGTTGATTAGATTTTAGGATCGATCGGGTCAAAGGTCAAGGTCAAAGGTCATGAACAGGTCAAATCTTCTTGAATCACATGGAATTTGGTGGGATGATTGGTTATTATCCGGGGACCATTTGATTAGATTTTGGGATCAATCGGGTCAAAGGTCAAGGTCAAGGTCATGGAAAGGTCTAAATCTTTTTTTTTACCATAGCACGATACATTTTTGTCCAATTGGCATGCAACTAATGCCAACATGTTCATAATTCAATGCCCAATCTTGTGATATGCGAAGGTATGCGCTCTACCGAGTGCCCGTTCTAGTTCCACCATGTTTTCAGGCCAACGTTAAGCTTGTAAATGAGCTGATGGTGAGCTCATCTTGGTGGTGGTTAGCAGCAGCGATCGGTACCGGCTCCCCTCTGCGAGGAGTCGACAGCTCGGAGAAGAGCTGGCATGGCGGTCCGTGCCGGAGCTGGCGCCCCGCTGTCCTTCCCGGTGAGATTGTCTCCCAGCAGTCGGGAGGGGAGTGAGACGGAGGGACTACGCGGACTAATTATTGTCTCCTTTGAGGTCTAATAAACAGGAAACTAATCTGTAATCAAATTTATCTTTCACTATTTTCCAAGCTACTGTAGCCGCCAAATGTGTTGCTGATGCCGCGTCTTATCCACTTTTTGTATTCTTTTATTTTTTTAATATTATGTCTCCTTTAACCTGTCTGTAGAGAATACAAACAAGTTTGTAAAACTGTTTTATGTTGCTTCATCTGCCAAAACCAAATGGATAATATTTTCAAGGGGGCCTGGCTGCAAACTTCTGCTTTACTCTCTTCTCTTATCTTAATTTGAATGGGCATGCAGAAACATGATGGTGTTATGACATTATTATGAGTAGAGGTAGTCGTAGTTGTGGTGGTTGAAAGTAACAAAGTACTGTACATGCTCCACTACATTATTCAACAGCTATAGCTTCTAGTTCAATTTCAGTTCATACAATATGCATCAAATAACCCAAAAGTATATAAAGTGGTTAATATGAGCTCCACCCCAACTAACTATAACAAGTAAAGTTATACAGATATGGTACACATAATAATTATCCAATAATAAGATAATACTGGCATACTGGGACATGGACCTTACTGCATAATTAGTTATTATTATTAAATATGTTGTATTATAATATGCAAGAACATGTCGTTGCTAATACTTATTACTATGCTAGTACTACATCTGTACTTTTACTTTGGCTAAATTTGTAATGTAGGACTTTTACTTGTAATGGAGTATTTATATAGGTTGGTATTGCTAGTTTTACTTGCATAAAGGAATACTTTTCCACTGTCTTGGTTCACTTTCTTTGGCTCATACTGTATGGACCGCACACACAGGACAGTGGTGGTGCGTTCACTGCTCCCCTGCCGTGCACCGCCACTCTGCAGCCGTCTTCCCTGGAGGCCACCGCAGCGCTATGAGGCATGGGGACAGCTCCTCTCGAGCCATTTGGCATCCTGCAGAAAGGTCTCCACAAATCCACCAGGCACACAGGCTGGAGGGGCTGCGGAGCATGCCCGGCGTTTACAAGAGGGTGAGGATTTGCTGATGCTATTGTTGCTTTTTATAAATAAATCCTCCGGCTATGAGCTGTTGTCCCATGCATCTTTTCCTCTGATGAATATTGCATGGATTCCTACTTGACTGGCCAGCCAGCCGCAGTACTTAATAAAATCACGGTGAAATGGTGAGGTAAATTATGCCCTAACTGCGGTGGCAGCAATTAATTATTCATCAGGAGGTTTTCAGGCAGTGGAGGCCGACATACCTTTCCTGACAAAGCTTCTGAAGGCAACGCAGAATTAGCATTCAGAGAAAGTTCTTAGATGCAGAAATAAAGGATTGTATGCACCTGTCGTAGAAACAGATGTAAGAAATGCAAATGCTATTGTATAACAGGCTTCTTCACTTCCTCAGAACTTTGTTTGCTCCGCGTTCGTCTCCAGATTAGCATTTTCCTTCTCTGAAAAACGTAAAATGATTCTGATGGATGTGGCTGCTTTGCATCTTGGCGCTCTTTAGCTAAAGAGGAAACATTGTACAGGTAAATGGTGTGCTGATGTATTCAGGGTCTTAATCAAATTACTGTCCTGGCCGCTGCAGTGCAGTGTGTAAAGAGTGGGCCGTTCAGATGAAGTGCAATGTGGGAATTGGTGTCGAGATTGTGTTTTATATCAAAAGAAGCACACCTACAGGGACAAGGAAAGGACAGCCTGTGCCATCCTTTTTCGAAATAGTCACCACATTGCGTTTCAGAAGCAGACCAAGGTTGCGCTTTGGCTGCAAAATCCATTATTTTAACCGAGCATACGCAGCATTTTTTTTCTTCCCGCGCCGCCACAGGAAAGAAGCTGCATCTTAAATTCTTTTTCAGAACATCCGTACATTAATGAGAGTGCAGATGTTTTTTTTGTATTTGCAGCACGCACACTTTTTGGTCCTCCGCCTGTTGGAAACCATGCACACCTGTGTGCCACACTCTGATAGTCCTGTGTCTAACCATGTGAGTGGAGAGTTCAGCTACTTTGCATGGAGCAATTCCAAGTCAATTTTCACAATGTTCTCAAGCGGAAAATGAGCAGAGCACAGATAAGATGCGATAAGGTGCATTCGTCGACTGTGTTGTATATCTGCTTTATGATGGCATACAGTGAAACTCTTGTGTAAGCAGGAAACCACTGTACCTCGAATCACATTGCATACATATTCTCCCGTGATCGCCATGGTAATGTCCTCAAACCATTTCTGGGTCTGATTTGATTTTGTTGTGCTTTCGTTAGGTATTAGCCAGTATAAATATATATATATACTTCAGTCTTCCAGCTGACAAAGCTATGTAGTCATGCATTTATGGATAAATGGATGAGCTAAACTCAGAGTAAATGCTGGTGATGCAGCCGTGGCATTGCAAAGACACTCATGGATTTAGTAAAAAACGACACGTAGTGAATGAGTCATTGACCCAAGCAGACACACAATGATGAGATTTCAATTGTAATGAGATGTAAAGGGGTTAAAACTGTACAGCGTCTTGATCGGCACTTTAAAATAGCTGCTGAAAGGTGGAAAACGTGTTGTGTTTTTTTGATCAGTTCTATTTTTCTTTATTTTTGTCACACTAGGGCTCCGAGGATGCAAGAAAATTGACATTAATTATAGCAGAGACATTCATGGTTCCCAGAGGATACATCCTAATGAGTTTGGTCCCCTGAGGTTCTGGACCCGCGTCGCCACAAGCGGGTTGACATTTCTGTTTATTATTTAGTGATAAGTCTTGACAACTATTGGATGGATTGCCATGGAAGTTGGTTCACATATTCGTGTTCCCCTCAGCATGATTTGATTTACAATAATGTCCACTTCTGATGTGTGTATAACTTGTGCCGTGAAATGGCAGGAACACAAATCAACATAGGCAGACACACGATATACAAACAGTCCATGTGAAAGAAAATACATTTTATTAAGGAAATGAAGCCAAGGTATAGCCTCCTGCCCATCCGTATAGAAGCAGGTGGTGCTGAATGTAACTGTGATATGGGGAAAAAGAAAGAATATGAAGCTAAAATGTCCATTTAATGTAGGATTTTCTCCTCTGTAAGGAACATCCACATGGTGCAAAATCAACTTTGTCCACAAGATGTCCTCACATAAATACATTATGTTTCATACGTCTCATAATTTAACTTTACAGTGAGAATTCTTCTTTAGAAATGCCTCATTTCCCTTAAAATAGTCCATTGAGTTTGGAACAATCTGCATGTCGATGTCCGATATAAGTCACCATCTTCATTAAATTGGCCTGAGCTGCAGAGCATATGAACTGGGCTCAGTCAGCCACACAGGAGGAGGAGATAATGAAGGGGAATTCAAATGTTATGCTGGAGTTATGTGCTCATTCCAGTCGTTACTGAAGCTGGGGCCCGAGCCAAAGAGTCCTGTGGTGTAACAGTGCTCTTGTCTCTCAAATGTTATCACTCAATAGACCTGCCATCTGGCCAGTCTCCGAGGTGCAGAGACACAGTGATCCAAAATAGAATCAGTAATAGAAAAGGTCAGACATTGAGTAAAGGCATCTGTAAAATGACTCTCTGTTGGCATCGCGCTGACAGATTTAGTGCAAATCTGTGATGTCTTTTCTATACAGGGGAGGAATGTGCTTTGGTCCCAAATGAGCGTGTTCAGTTTCTAATGCTGGTAATAATAACGACATTAATGCCTGTATCCTCTAGATAATAACCTGGGCCATGTCCTTGATATGTAAAATAATTGAAAAGAACATCGTGAAATTGGCTCTTAAAAAAAGATTTGATTTGGACCAGAGCCAGAGAGCGCCAAGGCCACAAATAGCACAGAGATAAATCTACTGACGCACTACTTTCCTGTATCACAAATCCTCGTGATTACCCAGGTCTTTTGTGTTTCGTGTGAATGATTTGCCGGGGCTTGATCAGCGGCTCAGTCATACCAAAATGGATCCGTCCCAACCTCTCCCCCCGCGAAAGGCACGCTCGGGATCGAAAACTCTGATCTATGGTACTGCAGCAGGAATTGACCCTCATCGGATAAACCGCTCCAAATTGCCTCCCTGATATATCGCTGGCCCTTGTTACCGCTCTCCCCCCACTGTCAATTTTCCCCATTCCCCTCAAGGTCAGCTCTCCGTGCTGTTGGACAAAGTAGCAGAACGGCTTCCCCTCTTCCCGCCAGCCCAACCTCACATGCAGCTCCTCCAGCATTCGTGACTCCACCCCTCTGGCCCTTGTGCTCCAATCACAAATGGGACACCTTCATGACCACAGCCACCTTCCCCCAGCACAATGTGGTTAGAGCGACATGTTTACAACGTAAGACGGATTCAAGTTGAGGTGTTCAGAAATACTATTACACTCTAAAGGCATTCAACCGTCTCTGGGATGCATACGCGTGTTCTGATTATAAAACAAGGCAAGGCACAAAGGAAATCCCATGAGCTTTATGATTTCATGTGTCAGTGTCGTCTGTTGGAGCTGCAGTCGTGAGCGCAAAAAAACCCCAATGTGACACATTTGTGTATGAATTTTAAACGCGGGTGTGTTTTATTGCTTGTGAGTTTGTAAGAGGGAGAGTGTGTTATTTCTTCTTCTCTTTTTTGTTTCAGAATGATTGATGATGAAGCTGGAAAGTGGTGTTATTGCTCATCGACAAAAGACAATAATGTTGCTCCGGTGGAAAAAGGAGAAGGGAACAAAACTCAAAAGGGACTTTGTTGCCGTTGCATCTGTTGCCGCGGCCCTCGCCTCGTTGCCCAAAATGCTTCTTCGTCAAACAACAGCACCCCCGTGACGACCAAGCATGCCCGGCCGAAGATATTTCATCCGTTGACACAAGAAACACCGCTGTACATTTCCCAGTGTCGGATGGACATATTCTAACTTGTCATCATTTTATTTTCTTCGTCTCTCCAGATTAATCTGTGTTTTGTGTATGTGTGTGTGTGTGTGTGTGTGTGTGTGTGTGTGTGTGTGTGTGTGTGTGTGTGTGTGTGTGTGTGTGTGTGTGTGTGTGTGTGTGTGTGTGTGTGTGTGTGTGTGTGTGTGTAATTGTGTGTGTTTGTGTTTGTTTTGGATTAGATTTGTATTTGTAGGTTAGATTAATCCGTAATGATCCCCCTGGGAGAAATTAGGTTTTTTTTAGGTGCATTAGAGATAAGACTGGAGCAAGAGAGAGAATATTAAAGATAATGTAACAAATATACACAATAAAAAGAACGTACCAAAGATGATAAAAAAACAAAGATGAATAGCCGTTGCTACAGATTTAGACTTGCTTGTGTTTTTTGACCATTAGTGTTGTGAAGCAATGATTTTTACGCAAGGGTTTTGTTTGAAAGGGTACACATACGACCCAAGACACATTCCTGCCAATGGTTTGACATTATTCTGCTAACACGCAACATTGGGCAATGACAAATATATATTTTTCAGGGGATGAAAACTGCATAAAACATATTCAAGGAAATGCACGTTGGTGATAAATACTGCATGTAACCTTTTAACAAGAAAACTCAAGAGGACACCTTCAATTTGGAGTGAAAACAACAATATCTGTCGAACCGGCATTGTCAGATTGCGTTTTTAAAAAGGAAGTTTGCTAGTATTCTTAATGTTCATAAAAACATTCCATCCCCTCCGCAGAAAACTGTAAACATGACAGAAATGTCCAGTGCAAGAGCTTCAAGGAAGGAGAGGAATCCTCAGCGGTAAATGAACGGGAGTGCCCTCGTTCTACTCAACTCTTAGTGGGCTGAAGCGTTAATGACAGGAAGTATTGCGTTGCCGGATATTTGACGGTAGTGCTTGAAGTGCTCCATAAATGATAAAGTATACACCGCGTATGTCTGATGGAAGGGAAGGAGGCTTGTAAACAAACAAAGGATTTCAAAAAAATATTGTGTTCTTTTTCGGGAACCCCTCTCGAGCTGTGGTTTCCGATCCTTTCATCCATGATGGGTACGCTGGTCTCACTAAGAGGCCCAGACACCCAGTCGCAGTGCAAATCAGAGATATTCAATTGCGTAATGGCATGGTGTATGTAGAAAATAACTGAGTGCTGGAGCTGTTATTAATCATTATGCGGCATGCTGCATATGTTGAATGTTGAATGTTGAATCAGGTGCCTGCTGTTTGCCAGGGTCCAGATATTTGAATCCGCCCACTGCACCAAGTTTGATTCGACTGAATTGCCTTGTGGCTTGAAACAGAGGGTTTTATTCCGATTAAGAAATAATAGACCATTAAGCGCAATGGGGCACCTCTTCTTAATATCGCCCAATATCATGGGTTAGTTATGTGTTTCACAGTGTTTTTTTCAACCTGGTCTTATTCTCGTAAATGTTGGCCAGAAGAAATATGAGAAATAATAAATGCCCTTTTTGTGTCAGATATTCGTTTCAGTGCATATATTACTTTTAGTGCGTTGCTTATTTCTAATTTTTAAAGTAGGAAGGAAGTAAACATGCTCAGAGTCAAATGTATTATTAAGCATCTTTGGCTCTCCCCTCTCCCCCCTGCCTTCCTTCCCTTCTTGGCTCTGACCGTCATGTCTTTTCTTTGCTTTAGAGACTCTCCTCAACTCATCGCTCTTCCAAAGAAACTCTGATCATCAACTGATGATCAACTGATCATGTCTCTCTCTGACACCACTGCTTCGAACCTGCGAGCTTTGCGGGACGTTGCGTGGCCCTGCCCGCCGGTTCGGGGTCGGTGCTAGGACGACGGATGGCGCGTGCCCAGCAGCCTTTTCTTGGAGGACGATGACATCTACCCTTTCGCGGACATGATTTACAGATTTCTGTTGTTTGGAAATGCGCTGCCCTGTTTATCTTGTCGTTAGGAAAATTGAGACCCGGAAACGGCCAAGGCCAAGGCCCTAAATGGAGGATTTTGAAAATGGGAAGAAAAAGGGAAAAATTGGATGTAGCTGCTGAATGCGCAAATTGCCATGGGCTTATTGCAATCTCATCCAGATGCCCTCTCGTGCCTTGGCCAACCAGATTACTGGACAAACAAACAACATTGCTGAAGAACTCTCCTCTCTCATTCCATTCCCTTCCCCCCTCTCATTCCCTGTTTGTTTTGTCAGACACCAGTTTCTTCTCCCAGGACCCATTCCATCCATCTCTTGGAGACTGAGAACTCTTGTGGCCTGGGGTGGGCCTGGGGAGGACGACACACCAACCTTTTACCACAACACAACTTTCAATAATACTGATTGCATTCCCCCCCCCCCCCCCCACGCCTTTTTTTTTACCCCCCAGTGACGGGGACGGGCTGTGGCTGGGCGCTGCTGAGTTTGCGCGGACCGGCTGGCTGCTTGTCGGTGCTGGTTACCTTCTGCCCCAGTACCTCCCTCCTTCCTCTTGTAAAAGTCATGTCTAATGTAATGTGCTTATGTGCTTTTTTTTTTTTTTCCTACTTCTCAACTGGCATAGTCTTCTCAGGGTTTTCTTTGCTTCTCTTCTTCTTCCCATATGCTGTAATCTTTCATCCACCCCTTCTCTGTTAATTTCTTTTTTTTACTGTATCTTTGGCAAACGACAAATAAATATAATCATCTTCAGCGCTCTGAGAGTCGTATGTCACTTTCCTAGATGCACTGCATGCGCTGCACTGTGTTTGCACCTGGCTCAAGGCTGGCAATAAAAAATGGAGGCCAAACAGAGATCTTTGAGCCAAATGCAGTTTATTTTAAAGCTCCACAACTTCCATGAGTAAAACAAGAAGGAGGCTAGTGCAGCAGGCCCTGCCGAGAGAGAGAGAGAGAGAGAGAGAGAGAGAGAGAGAGAGCGACACTCCCAGAAGGGCTATCTTCTTCTTGAAGGCTCCAATCAGATGGGCTCCAATCAGCAGGTGAGTGTCCTAGCTCCTCCCACCGGGAAGCCTTCTTGGAAAAGGAACACAGCCAGCAGAGTGGGAGGGTCATCACACCCCATCCCTTAAGATTGGGGTCCGCACCGCAGGCGATCTAAACCAAGCCATCCAGAACCCTCCCCTCTGCAACTTTGGTACCTAAGAAGCAATTTGGGAGAGGAGAGAACCAGAGCAGAAAGACAGAGACACTGCAGGGAGTAGAAGAAGTTAACTTAAACAGTTACGGCTCAGGACATGGCATCAGCCACTGTATTGTCAGTGCCTTTCACGTGACGTACATCGAAATGATTTGGCTGAAGGAAAACAAGCACATAAGCCTTTAATGTGGGTTCTGGAGTGAGTGTAGAAAAGTTAGGGGGTTATGATCAGTATCACCAAAGGTCTTGATCCACTGGCCACATAGACCTCAAAATGTTTCAATGCCCAGATCATTTATTTATTTGTGGTTGGAACAGGAAACTGATCACCTGCCAACACCGTGGCTCTTACTGGGCGTACTTGACCTCGTCCAACACCTTTTCAAACTCGCACTTAGCGGTTAATGGTCAGACAAGTCCTGGCAAGACGGTCAAACAGCGCGCGGATGCGCTGAAGATGATTCTCCCAAGTGTCACTGTAAATCACCACCTCATCCGAATACACAGCACACCCGACCAACACCACCTTGTTCACTAGGTGCTAGAACGTGGATGGAGTATTACGCAACCCAAACGGCATAACTGTGTAGGGATGAAAAACACTGGATGTAAAGAAAGTGGCGATCTCCCTAGCTCTGGAAGTTAAGGGAACTTGCCAGTAGCCTTTAAGTAAGTCAATCTTACTGACACATTTAGCAGAGCCAACTGGGTCCACACGGTCCTTCATACGTGGGAGTGAAAAGAGGCTTGGTCACCCGATTAACGTTTCGTATCCAGATTGGCAAGTGACCCAGAGTTTTTAAGGCGTCCTTTCGAAATGACATCATCTGGTGAATATATTACTCTGTCGGACCGTGAGGTGGAAGCGAGTGACCAACTGGGACCACTGTGGCAACAGAGGCAGTCCCAGGCCCTGGCACAAAGGAGCGGGCAAAGTCGGGTTTTAACAAATTCTTGTGACAAAGCTGCAATGACTTCCTTCAATTAGGGGTCGAGATTCAATAGTTTTAGGTCAGACACTTTTCGGTTATGGAAAAGGAGATCAACGGAAGGCAAAAGTGCCAGAACTTGATCACCAGCACTAAATTCCCAGCGTTCTGCTCGTCGATCATACAGACTTTTATCAATGTTTTACGTCGAAACATTATAGGGGCAAACATGATTAATTTCTTCTGTGCCATCATTTCGGATATTTTATTACACGTTAGGCAGGTGAATTCATATTTACAGGATTGTTTGTGTATTAATTGGTTTGTTTACTTATTTAAATGAATTGCTATGCATTTATTTACACCTGATTGTGGCTTTTCTGATTTTTATGCTGACGTTGCACTTTCTTTATGCAAAAACCATGAGTCTCCGATAGCCCATGCCGTATGTGTTGATATTTAATGTTGGACACACATTTGTCATGTGGTCTGAGACACCAGTCTTAATATTTTTGAAAATGTTGCTCTGTTACTGCTGAATGTTTAAATATGCAACGGTTTGCTTACAAGTTCACCATAGTTACATGGAAAGTTGTCATATGTCAATGATGTGTTTACACAGCTTAAGAAACAATAATCAATGTGTGCAGGTTTACATTTTGACAAAATTCATTTAAAAGCTTGTCTCTGACCAAATGTAAACAGAGAAATGTTGCTCTTGCTGGTAAGAAATAGAATATACAGTAAGGGGAAGATATGATAATGATCAAACAGCAAGCATATTCAGATCAGGAATGATCAAAAAAATGTGAACCAGACCTGACGCATGCGGGTCATTGCCACATTTCAGTGCTTAAAAGTACTTTGAAACAATGAGTATTCAAAAAGTAGTGTGTGTTCGATACCCAGCCATAGTTCTGTATTTAACTTCTGGTCCCAAGAGATAAAACAGACTTCCTTTATTTCAAAAAAGTGCACTGTCTTGCAGAATGACGAGTGTATCGTATTGACTCTCAAGGATGTAATAAGTGCATTACATCCTTTAGTAAGCCATTCCAAAGACTGATGTCCACATAACAGTTT
Organism: Pseudoliparis swirei; assembly: GCF_029220125.1. Taxonomy (NCBI): domain Eukaryota; kingdom Metazoa; phylum Chordata; class Actinopteri; order Perciformes; family Liparidae; genus Pseudoliparis; species Pseudoliparis swirei. The sequence continues at coordinate 7,353,512 of NC_079405.1, read as the reverse complement.
TCCCGAGCAAATGATGCATCGCCGTCGAAGCCGGAGCCGAAAAGACCTTCAGTCACTTCCAGACTCGGTAGCTCCGTTACTCTGTAGCCGCGCGTTGTTCCACAGCAGGAAATGTCTGTCCAGAAGAAAAAAACATATTGTCTGTCTTGAGAGGAACAAAGATAAACACACACAGACACACACCGCGCTAACGCAAGTGTGAGTTTGAGCTGGAGCTGCAGTAAAGCCTTTTTATACTGTGGGAGTCACCGCAGTCACTAACTGGAATAGATATTTTCGTACTATTTTTGTACATGTGAGCTAATTGGCTTTTCCAACACAGTGCCCTCACCCTGACCCTCGATGAAGACCTCGTTTCTTCTCCCGGTCCGCCAAGTCGAGATTTATGCCACTTTCATCTGCAACAACATTCCCGGGTAAAAGGTAATTGCCACTGACTCTTGACCTGCGATTGTCAGTTCCGTGGGCCAAGGTGCAATTACATCTAGTCCAGTGGAAGCAGGAGGCGGTGCAAATTTTATTTGGTTCCACTGCTGCTGTTGTTTTTGTAAAATAACTAACCACGAGACACCTAATGCTCTTATTATACGGCAGATCAGATTCATTTTTGTAATATCTGAGCCGTGGAGGAGCTGTGCACTTGATGACACGGGGTATCCAGTGCAAAGCATTGCGATACAAACCAGGGCAGTTCTTGTGTTAAACGAAGAACCCTGGCGGTGTTTGCTGACCGCCAATGTCCTCGTTTGATTGAGAACGTATCGCAGTTAATGCAGCTCATTGTCCCGTATAGGTCCAGGAGCTGTGTTACGCAAAGCTAAGCTAATCAATTTTAACCCCCCTGACAATGCCGTGAGGTCATTTACAGCCGTGGCTCTTAACCACCGAGCTGCAGAATGAACCAGACCGCGGAACAATTTCTCCCAGGTGGAGAGAAAAAATATTAAGCGTCGTTTAAAAAGCTGAATGATAATTCTTCAACTTTATTGGCTTCACTCATCACTCCCCGAGGTGCCCGCAACGGCAAGATACTCATTTTGAACTGAAGCATGTCATCAGTCCATTCGGTCACCGCCACCTCCCTCACTCGATCCGCTGCATTCCTTTTGTTCACGTTAGCTACCTGGTTGCAAGAATGAGTTCACAGCAAGCTTGCGTCATGTTTTTATTTGCAAAGTGCCACAAATGTCAACCTGCTGGTTGCGTTACAGCAAAAGGTATGGTGGTATTTTGGGATGCTTCTTCTTCTGGGGAACATGAATGTCAATCTAGTCAAGAATTGTTAAAATGTTTCACGCTGGACCGAAGCGTGTGTCCGTCCGACCGACGGAGCATCCGTCGAGCAAGGCAGCTGACATGGTTTTACAATTAGAAGTTAGAGGTTTGGGGAAAGATGAATTTTCAAGTAGGCCCTATGTATGCAATGTAGGCTATGTTTGTTTGAAATTTCAGATTGCATGAATACCTGCAAATATTTAAGTGTGAGTTTGAGTGAGTGCAAAGATGGTAGGGTGACCAGACGTCCTCTTTTCCCCGGACATGTCCTCTTTTTGAGACCTAAAAAATGCGTCCGGCAGGGATTCCCAAAACGTCCGGGATTTTGCTTCGTCGGATATTTGTGTTTCTCTGGGTCTTTCACAAACTAATTATTACGCCCTTACAAATTTTGGAAATGGTATCTCCCTTACGTTCCACCTTCTTGCGCGAGCTCTGACTGTGGAGAGAACAGTCATTGGTCGACCGATCTCAGGGTTGCCAGATACACGGAAATGATCCTCCTTTTAGGCATGTATATCACAAAACAGGCAAAACAAGAGATGTTTGATCGCTCCTCTTTTTCACAAACTCAAATCTGGTCACCCTAAAATATGGTGTTCCCAAATCCATTTCCACTCTTCACACTCACATTTGTGAATAAATTCGAGCCCAGGTGAAAACGTTAAACTGTAGGTGATGCTCTCCTTCATCCTGCATGTGTTGTAGAAGTCCTTGGGAAAAGAAAATGAAAGGAACAACATAAAACAACGTTACAAAGAGAAATAATGTTTGAAAGGTATGGAGAATTTGAAGGCACTTTGCAAGTACACACTTTCAATAACCTTGTGTACCTTTCCTTTCCCATGCCCTTATACTCTTATTAACAGCACTTTCGGGAGTTGTAGGAGAAAGGCTCGAACTGTTCTGACCCCTAAAGATTGGATGAGGTTAACAATGTCTGTTGTTTAGATTACCGCTGAAAAATCAGCTAATGCAGGAAAAACAGCGTCTCAGAAAGCGTTTTATCTCTTAAAGTGCAGACATTATTCAATATCCTCTCAGGTCAGTGAGGTCACACATGCCATAGGGGCCTCTTACCTGTGGAGCATGGCACTAAGCCTCCCACAGCCAGTAAGAGCGTGACTGACCTCAACATTTAGCACCAGAGTGTCCAGATTGCCCAGCTGTTTGATCTGGGCACTGAACGAACTGAACTTATCAGCTTCACTCGAGTCACGTTCGATGAAGTCCGAGGCCAAGGTGCCGCCGGCAACTTTTGGGCTGTCACGGTGGATATAGACCCACAGATAACGTCTGGAGCATCTGTGAAACGTACGCAGTGATTTTTATTTCATTTCATACATATTCAGAGACGCTCAGTCCTATTCAATGATGTCGGCAGTGTGTTAACGTGCCTCTGAGACTGCTGTTTATCTGCACAGCTCATCTGGCACAGTTGGAGAGCTCCTGCCAATGTAAGACACTTGACACACAGACACTATGCACTTCTAACATTTGACAGACGTCACTTTAAAAGTAATTGCTTGCATAAGCAGGCTATTTTTAGTTGGATACTCTGTGAAAGATGTGTTGCTTTGTCAGTGTTCTAACAATACAGTACTCACTACGCAAGTGTGTGATTTTTCCCTGAGCAAATATTTAACAAGCTTCCCTCATCTATAATTAATCAGACAAATGTACCAGGTCTAAGAAGCGGTATTAGAAACCTGGGGTCATAAAAGACCCGGAGCATGGCTGCAGGGAGAATGAATGAAAACTCTTCGGCTGGAGGCACAAACCATAAGCCAAAGATGTACAATTTAATGTTCATTCAACACTATTCTGGCGATTTTTGTGGTGATTTTATTCAACTTTAACATCTATTCTATATCTTGAATTCAGCCCCAGCTCACTATGAATCCAAACACAAAATATATCTGAATAAACTAAGAAGGCAATCTGTTAAATTCCTCCTTGAGGTGATGTGTAGAAGTGGGGGCCTTGAATGCACCACACGGATGATGTTTACATATGGAGCGATGCTTTGCCTCAGTTTGCCTTCAGCTAATGATGGTCAAGTCAGGAAACGGGTTTTCAGCGCTTCACATAACGAGCTCAGGGTGTCGAACAGTGACCTGTGTTAGTCAAATTAATTCCAAAGAACATTGTTTCTTTTTTCAGTAACACCAACTCTCCTCGTGTCTCACTCAGTGCGTTTACATGATGGTATAATTCGAATCTTGCTTTAGTCGGACTATGCTATCTTTTGGGGGATCTGCTATTATCCCAATATACATGGCAGTGAGTAATTCGAATCATTGGCCAAAAGCATGTCATATCCGATACGATAGGTGGCGCTGTTTTCATTACAACTCGTGGTGATACAGCCATTTCCGCTTGACCTCTTCACCACCACCAACAACAACATTTCGAGAAAGATGGCGAACAGAGAGCAAGCGACTACATCCCTCTACTATTCTTCCATGGTGTTAATAGGAGTACAGCGAATGCAAATGGCGCTATTGGCTGAGTTGATAACGGAGAGAAGACGCCGTCGCCGAAGGTACACGGAGAATTTAATTTATCGTCTCTTTCGACTTCCGGGTCACGACATGGGAGGGAGGGAGGGAGGAGGGCGGCGGGATCTCGAGCATGCACAAAGACGCAAAGTCCAGTTCCGAATCGAATTCACCGTTACATGCCGCGAGAGTCGAATTATCAACTGGATCGGACCGAGCTATCCAGGGGTGTTAATCGGACCGAAGTCGGACCGCACATAGTCCGACTAAGGTGTTTACATGAAACGGATAATTCGATTTCAGTCCGACTAAGCCAATAATTCGATTGCATGTAAACGCACTGATTGTCTGCTGAACAGACCCTGCTTTGTGCTGGAATGTCTGCGTTGTCAAGTGGCACCTTGACTACTTTCTTTAGAGCTTTACAATGCGACGGGGTTTAGAGTCGATGCCTCTGACCATTTGTCTACTTATTTTATTCTCCGATACCTGCAGTCAATTGTTTGATGCCTTGCTATCCATTTCCCATCCAAGCGATCAATCCTTAGTGTGAAATTATCCGGTTTATTCATTGTTCCTGCGGTTTGGATGTTTTATCTGGAGTCCTGTCTTTCTCAACTCATTCCTCCATTCATCATCGAAAGTCAACCACTGAATTTTTCATTCTTTAAAATCGCAGCGCTGCCTCTGCTGCCGGTAAAGAACATTTCCCCAGCAGACTGTGCTTTATGAGAAGCCAGCTTCTGGATGTGTGGCAACTATTTTCAGACAGTAAAAGTCTTTCAACTGATATTTATGTAATTGTGCAGACCTTCCGTTTCCAGAGAATCGACAGGTCCAGCTCTTTTTAAGTTTGACAAAAATCTTGTAGGCCTACTTACTTTAATGGAGCCTTCGTTAAACAACATAGATACAAAGTAAGCTTTACTTATGTTAAGTAAGCTACAAAGATATTTAAGTATTTACAAGGAAGAATCTTCTGGCTTAACTTTAAGAGGGAGTAGAGGAACAAAAGCTCAGGTGTATCTGGTGTGCTAACTAACATTAATTAGGCTAATATTATAAAATAAATAAATATAAATATACACTTTTATTAATCCCCAAGGGGAAATTAGTTCTCTGCATTTAACCCATCCTAAGTTATTAAGGAGCAGTGGGCTGCGGTGAAGCGCCCGGGAAGCAACTGGGGGTTCAGTGCCTTGCTCAAGGACACTTCGACTTGCAGACCCCCGCGGGGAGAGCGGGGATTGAACCCACGACCCTGCGGTTGCAGGACGGCCCTCTTACCCCACTGAGCTACAGCCGCCTTTTTAAAAAAAAAAATTTAATTTTCTTTTTTATTGTCACAGGAATAGACAGTAGTGGTATCAAATCAACATAATCCTTTTAATATAAAGCATTTAACATCCCACAAAAATGAATACATGTTAATTACACACTGTTGTATTTCCTACTGTTATCTTAGGTCAGAGAAATGCTAGTTGTTTTCGCCGACCTTCAGTCTTTATGCTAAGCTAGCATAGCTACCAGGCAAGGACTGAGTAAGCACAGTTACCCAAACGGTTAACTTTCTATTTGAGTAGTCTTTGTCGTTCCTGAACTCCGGTTAGAAAGCTTCTCGTGCACTGCAGTTGGTATTTGTTGCCAAATGTCTTACAAATGTGTAGGCTATGACACGTTTATGCTAACAATTCCACTTCCTCTTGTCGAAAAGTAAAAGCCTGTTACTGGCAATGTTTAATGGCATTTATATGCAAATAGAATGTGTTACGCCCAAGTGGTTACTTTCTAATCATTCTAAATGACCCATAATATCTGTATGAATAACTAAAAGGCATAAGCCCTTGTTTCGCCTCCATTACCGACTGTGTAGAATAATGCAGGAGGCACATTTATAGCTGCATAGCAGCAGCTAAAATCCCAGCTCAATAAAAAAAGATATTTAGGACATTAAATATTCACTACTCGCGGCACAAAACTGGCTTATCCAATACGTTGTCAGAGCACTGAACCAATTCATCAACCAAATCAAGTCCTCCTCGGCTGAAAACACTATATCATCACCCACTCCGGAGCGTAGCCCTGAGCTATTCAACAGTGTGTATTCTTCTAGGCTTCATGGTCTGATCGATGTTTTCTCTAGATAGTCTCCCGTGTGCAAACAATACAGTAACTTGTTTGACTCTGCAGACGTACTCTTATTCATCACCTCTAAAGTGAGACTGTGCAGGGAGCTCAGCGGGTGGGAGCTCAGTAAATATATGCAAAGAACAACTCAAAGCAAAGCGAGGCCAAAAACGGCATCCTTAATCCTAAAGTCTCTTCTCGAGTTGGGGAAATATTTTCAGACAAATGTGATCTCTTTCCATATATGCATGCGGCACCAGCAAAGCAGAGGTACTTAAAGGTACTTATAGGTCACTGGTAATCATGTACTGCATTTTGCACATGTTGAGGATGAATTTACACAGTAAAACAAGTATAGGTCACTTAGTGCTAAAGATGAGACAAACGGGTAAGATGGCATGAGACGGATGGAAAAAAGAGAAAATGCAGACACGAATCAGCATGGATATCTTCTGCATAGGAGGTGACAGATTTTTAATAGAGGCCAAACAATGTGACATCTGGGGGTTGAGAAGATAAACACATGTCTACCAGTGAAGAATAATTAAAGGGTGGGAACAGTTACACTGTTGTGCAAAAGGAATTTTTGGTTATTCTTTCTCATTTATTTTCATTTTGTGTTGAAACATTTTTTAAAACAGCAACTTCAGCGACAGTTAAACTGGTATATGTCCACCCCTGTGGTCATTTGCATACAGTATGTACACCGTATGTAGGAAGAACCTAAGAGACAAAAGTCGATTCCCTGTGGTGGTTGTGGGGGGGGGGGGGGGTAGAAATACATGAATTACTCAATCATCTTGAAGATTCGTTGAACTTTGAAAATAGCAAAAATGGATCACATCTGAACCACAGATCACAGCTGTGACACTTTTCTACCGTCATGGAAAAGGTCAATGACGAGTCTGTTGCCACAATATTAACAAACCTTTGCTACCGAAGACAACTCAAGTGAACTGTTCGGAGTAGGCACATTTATATGAAAATATGAAACCAACTGGTTGAAAAATCGTATTTTTACTTTATTTTGTTACACCAGTATGACTGTCTTTGTGAATTCTGCAGTAACATTAATGTTATTATTGTCATAAAATTGATTTATTATGTTTTTAGTTGCTTTAATACTCCTTTTTTATTATCCAATTAGATGTTGCTTGATGGACGGCTTTATAACCATTTGCAAGACTCTATATGTGTGTCAAGATCATCTTGAGTACCAAATTAAACTGTTGCTCACGTTTTCCATTCAGAGTTGACACAACAATTTTCAGAGCTGTTGGTGTCAAATGTTTCAAAGCAGTTTCCGCAGAAGATCTAAGAGAGGTTGTAAAAATAAAGATGAGTCATGTGAGCCGATCCCGAGCAATTAAGCGTTTCAATAGCCAAGATATGCTCTGCCCTGTTTTGTTCTCCCCTGAGCAGATCCTCGTAGCCGTAAAACGGCTTGAAAAGGAGGAGGGGTTTCGTGGCTGGAAATGGCGCCCGCCGTCGGTGGCCCTCGAGGCTACACGCCAGCGACGGGTAGCTGAGGATGGACGGTGGTGGTCGGGGCCGTCATCTCCATTGGCTTCTCCTACGCATTCCCCCCAAGTCCATCACTGTCATCTTCAAAGAGATTGAGGCGATCTTCGATGTGACCAGGAGCCTTGTGTCCAGGATCTCTTCCATCATGTTAGCATGTGCATGTACGGCGGAGGTGAGCCACGAGCAAAAAATCAAACCTGTCAAACATCGCTGAACTCTTGACGTTCAGCACATCAAGACGATTTATAGATGGAATCCGTCTCTGGCTCTCAGCACAATTTGTAAAAGATTTACTCCCGGAGTGTTAAAAAGCCGATCCGTTGCTCCAACTACTGTCTTGTTTTGTATCCGTTCGGCCTGATTTTGTCCACAAAGAGGCCGCAGATTCTGAAAAGTTATCGTGCGGCGTCAATCAAACATTTCGTACTGAGGTAACACAACACTGTAACTCCTCGAGTGAAGATTTGCTCTTTGGAAGCACATGAATTGGTTTTGAGCCGCGTATTGTTTTCCCATTGAGAGTAGGGGGGTACCGGAGGTTAGGTTGTGTCCCTGCACTGAGATGAATGGCGGCCAGTCAGGTGACCGTAACGCTGCATTCATGTGCGTGATAGTCAACACGGAGAAAACCCACTTCAAAGGAGCTCTCCTCGTCCCCCAAGACCGTCTGCTCTGAAATCAAACCACTGCACTTCTCTTTTCTTGTGATGCACCGGGAAAAAATGATGACTCCGGCATCTTTTTCTAATCTCGAGGGAAGTTTTCGGAAAGTTGCTTTCGTGTGCCAAACTGATGTGAAGTGGAAAATATTACACCATATAAAACTACTTTGGATCATCTTTTCTGTAAAATATACTTATACAAGATCTGCAAGCAATAAAATAAAAGCGGACACAGTGTGTCATTGCTAGTATTGCATAATGTTGAACATATCAGCCCTTATTTTATTTTATTTTCCGTGGCGAGTGTATAAGGAAGTTGCAAGTTATTGCACATTAAAGGCAAGTTAAACTTAACTCTTTACGGTACAGAGTAAGTGAGTTAAAATAATCATTCAGTGTGTTTACATGATGGTATAATTCTAATCTTGCTTTAGTCGGACTATGCTATCTTTTGGGGGATCTGCTATTATCCCAATATACATGGCAGTGAGTAATTCGAATCATTGGCCGAAAGCATGTCATATCCGATACGATAGGTGGCGCTGTTTTCATTACAACTCGTGGTGATACAGCCATTTCCAACCAACAACAACAACATCAACATTTCGAGAAAGATGGCGAACAGAGAGCAAGGCGAAGCTACATCCCTCTACTATTCTGTCTGCTCTTCGGTCCAGAAATGTGTGGTGGCTCTTGTGTTCTCCATAGCGTTGTTTGTTTGTTTTCTGCCGGCCAGGCTCCCGGCAGTGACAACTTATCGTCTCTTTCGACTTCCGGGTCACGACATGGGAGGGCGGCGGGATCTCAAGCATGCGCAAAGACGCAAAGTCCAGTTCCTAATCCAATTCACCGTTACATGCCGCGATAGTCGAATTATCAACCGGATCGGATCGAGCTATCCAGGGGTGTTAATCGGATCGTAGTCGGACCGCACATAGTCGAACAAAGGTGTTTACATGAAACGGATCATTCGATTTCAGTCCGACTAACCCAGTTATTCGAATGCATGTAAACACGGTCAGTGCTGCTTATTGTTCGGTAACACATTCCAGTGATTAAAGGTCACAGTCGCACTTTGAGAACGTCTGATGCTTCTTTATTTGCCTGCCACTGCCCACTGTGATGTTAAGTAGCAGTACTTATCAGCCGGGCTGGGTTAACCTCCTTTCGTAAAGGCGTTAAAAGAGCGATATGCACCCGTTCTGACAAGTCATGAGTCACATTGGACTCAAAATGCATATTCAGGTGTAACATTGTTAATTAATTCAAATCTTTAGATCAAAATATACAGAGATGAACGCAAAGCTATGCATGTTAATTGAAAGTTAAATGATGAAATGTTTGTCCACGCGGCGTGAACAGATGACAGCCGAGTCTGTTATCGCACCCGTTAAACATTCTGAGCACATCGGCGGGAGAAGTTCATTAACAACCCACTGTTGCGCACCTCTGTACTCCTTCAATGTTTGATTCATTACATTCATAATATTCTACATTGGTTTGTCGCCAACCTTTTTATCCCAAGCAAGTCTCCCTGCGAGGCGGAAGGAAAGAACTCATTGTTAGTGTAGAGACTGGCTGCATTACAATTTAAAAACCCTTTGTCTTGCACCGCGCTGGCAAATGAGTCCGGACAACCTCTAAACAAAAACTGTCAGTTTCTATTTAGGTTCATTGGGTAGCGCAGGGATTTGGCAGGAAGGCAGAAGTGTCTTCCGTGTGGGTCCTCATACTCATTTAGGCCGCTTGATATAAGCCGAGGATGGAGATGGTGTTTTGCGACGTGAACCCGCCGCACATTTTAGTCATTTGTTTACAAGTCATACTGATTTTCCTGAATTGATGTTGAGTCCAAGCTGCATGCATATTGAATGCAAGTCGGTGTACTGTTCCCTCATTCTGTCACTTATTTCTTTGCAACTAATGTACCAGGTGCCGAAATTGCAAAAACTATACCTAATAAGATACACACACACACTCTCACACACCAGTCAACCACCCCAATCAAACAAAAACACACACACACTTATACACCCACTCACTCAACTGAACTGAGTTTCTTCCAATAATCATTTAAAATGCATTTAGAGTCCATTTAAAGAAGAATCCACCAACAAATTATTCCTCTGTCAATTTGTCGGAATCTCTGAGACAAATAAATGCTCATTTCATTAGCGCCGTCATGGTTTTTCTGACACATCGCATTATTAATGGCATGGGAACACATCTACTGCAGTGCAGCACTGACAAAAATGATTCCAGGAGTTGTTGGAATTTTCCGAGCCACGGCTGAGGCACTGGAGCCCTCTGGTGGGTAAATTGAGACCAGTGCATTGATGAATGGATAGAAATCGCCATTGTTCAGCATTTAATACCAGAGTGTTTTGGCTCTTCAGACTCAATCAGCAGCATCCTGGTGAATAAATATGGGAGTCGTCCTGGTATGATGGCGGGAGGAAGCCCATCTGGATCGGGCTCTATCTGTAATTATGTTCAAGCGGTAACTCATTTAACTTTCTATATTTCTAAGTTTAGTCACGAGTCTCTTTCTTTGTTCTTCTTTTTCATTGTGTTACTGTCCGCTGTTGCCATCTAGTGTTTTTCAAAAGTAAAAAATACCAGGAAAATAATCTCCAAACATTTTACTGCTCAAATCCCTTTTATTTCCACCCGTATATTTCTAGATGTCAAATACACTTGCGTTTTATTTTTATTGATTATGTTACGTTTGGGATTGGCCTCCAACCTGAACCCTGCCCTCACCATGATTAGAAACTACATCTACGATAAGCGGCCTATTGCTAATGGCATCGCGATGGCCGGCAGACCGGTCTTCCTGTCCACCATGGCGCCGGTAAACACCTGGCTGTTTGGCACATTTGGCAGGCGAGGAAGTTTCTCAAACCTGGGCGGCCTGTTATTCAATTGCTGTGTTGCTGGTTTCCACATGGGTCCCATAGGACCACGACCCAAACCTGCAGAGAGGGGCACAGAGGGGAGGACGGTACTGCAGAACATCAACGGCTTCATCGACCTCTCTCTGTTCGAGCACCAGGGATTTTTTTCTCTTCATTAAGGGCAATATTGTCATGTTTTTCGGACGCGTTGCTCCGCTAGTGTTCCTTGGTAATTATGCAAAGAGTAAAGATATCCCTAAAGACAAGGCAGCTTTCTTACTGTCTGTGCTGGCTTTTCATGGTCGCCCAGCCCTCAATGACTATTGTGGCTAAGACCAAGTGGGTCCGGCCTAAAATACAATACTTCTTCGCTGCCCCGATGCTGTACAACGGAGTTTGCCACCTTCTGGTATACCAATATCGGAAGATTACAAAGGCTTTGTGATTCATGCCATTTTCGAGACCGTGACGGACCTGGTGGGGACCCAGGGCTTCTCCAGTGCCGTCTGGTTGGCCACCGTTGTGAAGTGTGGTCTTGTATTGTTAGGACGCCCTTTGCTTGGTGAGTACATCGCCTTCTAAATGGACTTCCAAGTTCACTGCCATCCATTATTTTATGTATTTCAAGTGTCTCGACGGTGACTAAAGAATCATGCGGCGTGACTCTTTCTCCTCACAGGGATGTTCAATGACGTGTATCACGATTACAACACATGCCAGGGCCGTGGCATCGTCTCCAGTGTCATCCTGTTTGTGGGGGTGGGACTCAACTATCGTCAAGAAGAAGAAAGAGGAGGAGAAGAGGGCTAGGGTATAGGAAGTGGGGAACAAAAGCACATTAGGAGATGGCAGAGGCGGAGAACAGAAGACACCATCTAATATTCTATATATGTGACAATTTAATCTTGTCAGTGAGGCTTTTATATACATTTTTTAAACACTCATTTTTAGTCCTCTTTTGTTTTCTAATGACTTGTTTTTGAAGACCACCACCAAAAGCCTCAACTAGGATGTAATGTAAAACATGTATACACCTATTAATGCCCTTTAAACTCTAATACATGTCCACATAAAATATCTCTGCTATTCATTTAGGGACTGTTATATGTTTGGGTAGACTATTTGGGTTTGCTTAGCGCTTTATCTCACTTATATTGTTAGGATATTCTTTTTGTATTATTCTCAGATGGTATCACTCTACCCTTACTGCAGCACACAATTTCTGGTATTTTAACGTTATAAAATGGTGATAATTACATTTTTCCATAAAGTACTTGCCGAGTGCAGCTCTCAATATAAGAAGAAAAAAGAAAAAGTAATTGCAAATATTTTCGGTGAAAGTGCATAATTATAGTATTACCCTCTTCTAGCCGCATTATCTCTTAAACACATTTATAAAAACTATTTTGGAAGGTTTTGGAAGGTTTGAAAGCATCCTTGGTGTTCATACGCTCGCACTTTATTTATTCCACAAATGAAGTTATACTAATTCCACATATCTTTGCTTGGTCTATTTGTGATGATACATGATGGGAATTTGCTATAATTCTGAGGGCATTAAACGTCTTTCCATCGCTTTATGTATTCACATGATAGAACTAAATATGCTACTGACTGCAAGTTACTGTATATTGAACACGTTAGAAAATCAAACAAGCATTCATCTGCAAGAAGACCGAAGTCAGCTGTATTCTAAGTTATTAAATATCTGAGATCTGAATTTTTTTTCTTAAGCGATGTCTTTTCTCTATTTTTCTTAGAAACTACACCATTATCATGCCATTAACTGCTATCAAATGGACTGGGTGGACTAATGATTGGATTTGCTGTATTGCCATCTGTTATATCCGTCGTATTATTGGAGCAATGCCTCCACAGCATTTAGTCTGTTTATGAAATGATGAGCTTGCCATTATATAACAACCGCAGTCTAAATAAATAAATAACATGAAGATGGCTTAATAGAATATTGGCTTGACAATAATAACCTCTGACGTTATGTTTTGCTGGTTGAATGAACATTGTAATCTTAATGTGCAAAGCGGATCAAGTATTGTTGACAGCGTGAAAGATACAAATCGGTGCAATACTGCCCTTCTCATTAAGCAGGATGGCATTCGACCAGCAGAACCAAGGCTCCACTTGGCACAGGTATGAATTAGGAAGCAGCTTGTCAGCACTAATCATGTCCTAGGATATAAGAAAAATAGAATAATGGAAAATAGTCCTATAGTGTATATCTTACCAAATAATAACTAAGTTTGGGTAAACATATAACAACATATGGCAATTTGGGTTGCTAAGATGTTATTAAAGAATAGCAGTTGTTGGTATCTTGCTTTTGGCAAGACTGAATTGTGGTGTGAAAGAACCTGAGCGCTGTTCCTCTGTAAACATAATATGTCACCTGCAAACTCGGATGCAATGCTTTGTATTAAAGATGTGCAGTCATGCTTCCCGATTTGAGGACACAGACAGGATTTCATGTTTTCACTTAATTTGTCATGCATAATGCATGTCCTTGTAATCCCTAACCAAAAAGGAGGAAGAACCAAGGAGGCCCAATGTGTTTAATGAGACAATCCAATGACTTTAGAACCTCTCTTTCTTCTTCATTACATTGTACTCAAGGTTACATTGATTATTTTCCAGTTGCATGGCCTGACCCTTCCTGAATGTATATTATGAACCTCCAGGCCTCACCTCATTGAGTTTGTGCTTTGTGCTGACAGTAACTTGTACACTTCATAACCTATAAGTCAATAATGTATTATGGGGGCTAGAATCCTTTGATGGACCATCATTGATCTGAATCAGAATCGTTGAATTGCAAAGTGCATTGCACATATAAGGAATTTCATTTAATGAAAGGTGCCTAACAATAAACAGAAATAGAATACAACAATACAAACAAATAATCGAGAAATAATTTAAAGATGCATATGGGAAACAACAAACAGATAACTATGGAAGCCCATTTCCAGATAGTATCTCATAATAATCAGATGCTAAGTCATAATTATGAGATGCTAAGTCAACATTATGAGATACTATCTCATCATTATGAATTACAGGATTCTAATTTATTTCTCACTGTGGCACAAATGGGCTTCCGTAGATAACAGTACTTTAAAATATGTATATATTATTAAATTAAAGTGGCATGTGTATTTTTATAAAGAAAATATTTGCAAGGGTGTTGAACGAAATAGTAAGAGTCAGAGTCAGTGGGGGTCCCGAAAGTGTTCTTGTGGCGCGAGGTCTTGTGAAGGACCGCGGCGCAGCCTCCTGCCAGAAGGAAGGGACCCGACAGCCTGGAAGTCCCTCGTCGTGCAAACAAAACATACTTTTTGCTCAATAACCGTCTGGGGAAATACAATATTGACCTGGGACTTGGAAGGGGGGAAAGAACAATCTAGATCCAACCAACTAGCACATATATTCAACGCTGAGAAGTAATTTATTTAAACTAAAGTATGCCCCTGTTGTCCGATAATGGGTGCAATGTCCTTAAAGTAACACACGGATCGAAACAAACCGTTAATGTAACGCATTGGAATCCAACGGGAGGATTCATGCACGCACGCGCACGCGCACGCACGCGCATACGTTGTTGGATTGGAGCCGTTAACTGGCAGTTGACTAACGTTTCCTTGCGGTCACCGTAAATACCGGAGCTGACGGACGTTACCCCCGGCCGTTATTTGCGAAAATAAAGTCCTGTCAACGTTACATGTTTTCCCTGGCAGATATTTAGTTTTTTATTTATTAGAAATACTTACTGCAGGTAAGTGACGGTTCGCTAACTTTAACATGAACTCAATCAATTATCTTTACGTTAAGTGACGCCGGTTAACGTGATAATGTTAGCTAACGTCAAACGGAAATGCGAAAAAGCTAGTTTAACGTTAGTTGACCATACTGCACATAGTTAGCTATCATTCTAGCTAACTATATAGATAATTATAACTATTTTAGCTACCTCTTGATAATGTCCACATCTGCATTACGAGCGAATGTACATTAAAGCTCGGTAAACCGTAACGTCGCTTTACGTTAAACTGTGTCTTCTGCTCATTTCAGGATGCAGAAAGACCGGGGATTTAACTTCAAACTGCTGCTACCCTCCAGGGGGAGAAGCGGGCAGGTATCTGCAGTTCGACCTCTGGAAATGGTTGAGAGCTGCGGAGATTTCATGAATTCATTACAGCAGGTAACGTTACTTTAAATGGACAATAGTTAACTACCAGTAAACATGAATAAATACACGTCAAACATAATATTAAAGCTAACTTTTTTCTTTCTTTCAAGTAATGGAAGTCTTTTAACATACAGTATTGTGTGCCTTGTTGTCTTTGTAGTTATCTTAATTCATTGGTGAATAGAGGCAGCTGTCTAAATCACGGCTGTAAATCATTAGCACATAATACAGATGATGACTAAGCATACCTGCTGTTTTCCCCTAGGGTCACAGTAAAGGTTTTGAAAAAGAGCAGAGCGGGCCTTTTCCCAATACAAGTGTGATTGAACCAACTAGACCAGGTATTTTCTACTAATCAACATATATCAATTATCACAAACCCGTACAATACATTGTACAATACATTGATTATTGTTTCTCCCCTAAAGAACTCCCCAGGATGAAAGCTGTGTCACCGATGGAAAAGGGAGAGGTAATATTGTCATGATACAATAGGTTAGATTTGGGGCGACTGGGGGTCATTGGTTAGCAAGTCTGTCTTTCAATCAGGGGATTGGCAGTTCAATCCCCGCCCTAGTCGATGTGTCCTTGAGCAAAATACTTAACCCTGAATTCCTCCCTGTAGCTGTGTTTACGGTGTATGAATGTAACGTGATTGTATGTCGCTTTGGATAAAAGCGTCAGCTAGATGACATGTAATGTAATTGGGTCTTTGCAAAGTGTCAACTCCAAAGCATGTCGGTTTACTTCCCTTCATTGTGAATATTCCTCAGAATAATTGCACTCCTGGGCAGCTGTATTCCAAGCTGTTTGATGAAGTTGAGAAAATTAAGTGCTGGAAGGTAAAAGCTGACTCTGACTCTGTGCAAAAGGAAAGGAAACTCCAAGAAAACAAAAGAACAATTGAAACTCAGCGCAAAGCCATTCAAGACTTGCAGGTGTGTATCCTCATCCGTCTATCTCTTATTAATGTTGTTTATCAAAGGATTATTGATAAAAAAAGGAACAGCCTACTCTAGCACCCTTTTGATATCTATAGTGTTATGTGTTATGTTTGTTCTGTCATTACAGTTTGGAAGTGAAAGTCTCAGCGTAAAGCTGGAGGAACAGATCAGTGAAAATGAGGATTTAAGAAACAGGTAAGTGTTTTGTCTGGAAATATTCTGAGATTAGACTTGCTCTCTAAAAGCCAAATACATGTGGTAATCAAATGTGTAAATGTTTTGTTTTTGACACATTTTAATATAGAAACGACAGCACAAGAATCTTGTGTAATATACTCAAAGATACTTTCCAGCGGTCAGCTGAGAATATGCATTTATGTAAGTAAAAGTGCTTTACATTTCTCTGCCCCAATATATGTCTTAACCAGTCACATTAATAAAGTTTTGAAAATAAGGACTCATTGTTGCGGAACAAATCTTTACATTTTCTAGTTGAATCCGAAAGAGAAGAAACACATCACCTCTTTATGGAAAATACTGGGAGTATTAAGGTAAAACACACAATTTGTTTATTTTTATAAGGATCATTTGTAAGAAGCAGTCAATAAAACAGTCTGACAGGGTTTGATGGTCAGTTTACATGTAATGTTTTTTTTCTAGAAAATGATTGCTTCATTTGAAAGCCTTCGTATTCAAGCAGAAGCTGATCAACAAGAGTTGCAGAAAGGTTTTTATTGTTACTATTACTATAGCCTTTTCACAACAAGAGTGTTTTAATCAGTCAGGAATTATTTAAAGGACAAAATCTAAAATATGAATTGATTGACAAGCAACATCAACATGTCCACAAGCAGGAACAATTAATATGTTCTTTTGTTTCCAGTCAGAGAGGCCTTGCTGCAATTTGAAGATCTAAAAGAACAATATCATCAAGAATATAACATGAAAGAGAAAGAGGTCAGAACAATTAAAGTCTTTTTAGATCACTTTATTTGTGAACTTTTGAAACAGACAGCTCATTGACAGTCACATTCACAGGTTGCAGTGCTTCAAACTAGAATTAAGGATAAGGAAAATGAACTCCAACAACTCCTGCTTCACCTCGATGAAAACCAGAAGCAATGCAAACATCTTCAAGAGGCAACAAGTAAGATCATGATCCGATTTCAAGATGCGGTGCTCGTAGTTTATAGTCTTGGATTCTGTATTTTGTAAAATACCATAATTTTGGTCAAAAGTGGTTTGTAAATATAGTTTTGTTGTTAAACAACATTCAATGTCTTGTCAACAATGTTTTGAATAACATTCCCACGAGCTGTGAAAAAGAGAATGAAAATGTTCAAAGACAAATTAGGTTTAGCTAAAGATAATAATAGTTGGTCAAATATATGATTGAAGTTAATGAAGGTAACGGTGTGACCCAGAACAAGGTACTCTGGGTTTTGTCTTAAACGTTACTTAAGCTTTGACTGAGACGTCAACAAACAAATACCTGAACTGTTGATAATGTTGAAATGGTCTCAGTATTTCAGTATAACTGCTTATTAACATGCCTTACTATACAACTAACATATTTGTTAGTATTAGTACACTTATTTATTTTAAGGATCGCTGGAGCGGATACCAAAGATGTTATCATTAAATGTTTACTGACTTTCCAGATGAACAATATGAACTTCTAAAAAGCTCAAAACAGGAACAAGAATCTATTCTTCAAAGACTGAACGCTGCAGAGCAACACTGCAAAGAAACTGAGGTGAGTGTGTTGAGATTCTTGTGATATTCAGTTACGCTTTGTGCATTATCTGCTTTGATTCATTAAAATGAACTATATTCCTCAGGAAACTTGTGAAGCTATTGCTGCAACGTTGGCCCAAAGCAAAGAAGAATATGGAGAGACTATTCAAAACAAAGACTTGAGCTTGCAGGAGCTCACTAGAGTTAAAACTCAGCAAGCAGAAAAGCTGGAGGAGATTCAGACGACCATTCAGAAGCTACAGAATTCACTGGCATTGGAGATACTGAGGTATACATAGCTCATGTACATTTAGAGCATTTTTCTGACGAAATATTGCTTCCCTTCACACCATATTGTTCCGGTTATGACCCATTTTAAAGGACCAAGGAGCTTGAGGATAATCTTATGGCAAACAACAAAGAACTTGAAAGGAGAAACACACTCTTAGGTAAGCCTCTCTGAATTCATTCAGAGATATTCTATAGGTATACTTCAGTATATCGATATTTGTCTTTGATGCTCTTTCAAACTGAAAGAAGATGTTTTACTCGACAGGAGAGAGCCGAGAGCAGAGGGCAGAGAAAGATGAGCAGATCAAAATCCTTGCAGATGAACTGGTAGGGCGAATTTGAATGCATTCTTTGTTTCTAAACTAGTCGTCATAGTTCGAACACAAAAGACGAGAACTTGAAGACACGGAGTATAATTTTGTTCTTAGGATAAAACATCTAAATCCATTGAGAGCATGAAGGGTAAGATTGAAATCACTGAACTCAGAGTGGAGGAACTTGCCGTTGAGCTGTCAAGAAAAACCGAAGAAGTCCATCTATTTAAGGTAATACACATCGATACCTCATCTCAGAAGGAAACGCTGTGTTTATACCGTAGTCTAATGCAGATGACTAGACGTGTAAGGCCCAAATAACATTTTGTGTTGATAAAGAATGAAGCAGAGATTGAGAAAGCAGAACAGGATCGTCTTAAAAAGACGTGTGAAGCTGCTGAAAATGCACAAGAAGACTTAAAGGAGAAGGCCACAGTGACAGAGGTTTTTATATGGCCTACTTCTCATCATCTCATCAAGCTATTTTTAAAATGGAAAACAATTCAGTCCTATTTGTGTATGTACGCAATTCATGGCTTCGCCACATGTTGTTCTTTGATATGTTCTCAGATGAAAGTGCAAGACCTGGAGGAACAACTGAATACTGAGATAACAAAGAATACAGAACAAACATGTCAGATGGAGCAACTGAGGAAAGACTTTACGCAGCAGAAGTGAGTTCATAACAGCCAGACAATTCATAATGTTAGCAGATCAAATAGTATATTGAACTGTTGTAATCTTATTGTCTCATGTTGAATGTATGTCTTTTTTAAGAGTGAAGTACAAAAAGCTCGTATCCACCTTCAATGAGCTGCAATGTGAGAAGACAGCCATTCAACTGCAGCTTGAGAGTGGATCTTCTGATGTGAAAACTATTGAGGCAAACATGAAGGTCTGGTGTATCCATTCTTATGTACATCAGCTGTTTGTATTAGGTGTCGTTTTTTTGTCTTTTATTACTGACTATTATACGAATAACATGCTGTTTTGACTGAATCAGGTGAGTGAGGAGAACGTTGGGAAGCTCACAAGAGAAATCCAAAGACTGGAAGCAGAAAAACAATGTTTACGGTGAGTTTTGCACATTAAAAACATAAAGAGGTTTTCCATTATGAAGTTTCCAAGTTTAATATATTAGAATATTTTCATTAAATAGAGAGGAAGTGATCTCCATTAAAAGCAAAAGCCATGAGGCATATCAGGAATCAGAGACTTTGCAGAAGAAAATTGAAGAAAATGTAAGTATGCCAACTAAACCCATCATAATGATGCCCGTTCTGAAAGTTTGAAATGATGATTTGAGTGTGATGGTTTTGTTTAGTGTGAACATCTGCAGGAGGAAATTGCAGAAAAAGAACATTGGATAAAATCTGTGGAAACAAAGGTTATTAAAAAACAAAAATATTAAATGCTAATATTATCGATCATTTTGTGGAAATAACAAGATTTATTTTGTTTTTTAGCTGTGCAATCTCAGGAAAAAGTTTGATATTAAGCTTAAAGCCCAGGAGGAATGCCAGAAAGAGGTTTGTGACTAAAACAGTTCATGGAATAGTGTTTTTTTATATTTTATTTTTTGTATTCTTGTGTGTTTAGTTTATTGGTGCTGCTACTGTGACGACAAATTTCCCCTTGGGGATTAATAAAGTATATATCTATCTATCTATCTATTTATATACTGTAAGCCGCTAACAGTGGAATTCTATATTTTCAGAATAAAATGCTTAAGAAACAAATAGCAAAGGAGAATGAGAAATCCAGTCAACTTGAAATTGTGGTTTGTTATTTTTTTTAAATGTATCTTTCAGTGTGTTATATTGATACAAAACATTTAAAATGATAAGTATAGCCCTGCATGATGTCCATGTTTGTGTCTCCAGATCAACGGTCTTCAGGAGGAGTCCCAGAACCTCAAAAGACTGAACCAAGTAGACCATCAGAAATTGCTTCAGGATCTTGAGTCCAAATCATCCTTTGCAACAGAGCTTGAGAATAAGGTTACTTATATAATGTTATGTTGTTTACCACATTAAGTTCCTCATAATACAAAATAACAATACAAACACTATTTCTTACAGCTACAAAAGCTCAGATTAACAGCAGTAGAGGCCATCAACAACAAGGAAGACACAGAAGTCATGTGTCAACAAAAGATAACGGACATGCTCGCAATTATGGAGCAACACAAGGTGAGGTCATGATGTCGTTCATATTTTGCCATCTGAAGATGGTCTTCTCCAGCGTGACCATCAATCCAAATACATGTTTTAATGTAAGGTACTTTAAATTGCTTCAATAGAGCCAGTATGATCAGATGGTTCACGAAAAGGATGCAGAGCTTGATGCGCACAAGAGAAAAGAGACGGAGGCCGCGGCCTTGATGAAATCTTTGGTATGTTGCGGAAAAATTCTGAATTTACATATATATACAATATAAAACAATTAGATAATCAATAAGTTATAAGCTAAACTACAATTTTAAAAATCAGGTGGGGGACCTCACAAAGAACAGGGCAGAGAATGATCAGCTGACGAAACAGCTGAAGACAGAAATAACACAGAAGGTATGTCCCGGTTTTAATCAGCATTCTTTGAGGCTTTTCATTGAAACATGTAAACACTTGTCTCTGCTATTAGGAACACATGCAGAAGGAGCTGACTGACTTGAAGAAAGTATTATCGTCAACAAAATGCACTCAGCCGTCAGAAGCCAGGAGAAAGCAGGTACGACATCTAATAAGCGACCTCTGATGACCTGGGTAGTCGTCACATGTACTCAACAAACAATTCATCTTGACGTTTCCAGTCACCTGACTATAAACAGAGATGTTCAAAGACCCCAAAAGACAGCTCTTCAACAGGACACACGTTTGACTTCTCCGAGGCCAAGAAAACTCCCTCCCACTCCCAAACTGCATTTAAGAAGAAACCTGTGAGTTTATTCTAGCAAAAGTTTTTAGGCAGATTGAAAAAAAAACGTCTAATCATCAAATTGTCTGCATTTATATTGCATTCTTGTATAATTGTTACTGACAGGTTTTTTTGCTTTTTCATGTTCAAGACAGGTTGAGTAAAGATACTGAGGGCGTTGTGTATGTTTAACTCACCTGTTCAGACCTTTTAAAGTGTCCGACTTCTAACCAATATATTCTGTTTGTATATTTGATGTGTGTGCATGTGCAGGCAAAGGCTGGGTATGTATGTGCATTCATGCGTGGGGGGGGATTCGTCTCAGTCTGCACTGTGTCAACAGTGAATGAATGCGCTCTGAACGAGTCACTAGAGGTTATTGCTGAGTGATAGCCCGTTGCCAAGAGATAAATCAAACTATGATAACATTTTATGTCTTCTGTGGTTCAGCAAACTGACACCGAATCCATCAGAACATCGTGTGGAACGACCCCAAAGACTAAGGTAGACAACAGTTTAATCTATTTTTTTTAAAGCAAACGTTGACTTGATATGAAGATGAAGACCCGCGTAGAGTCTAAGTGAATCCAACCACTATTTTGGCATTCATATTCATAAAACTCAAACTGACACTGACTTTGTATAAAAGGAAATTCACAACGAAGACCTGAAAACCCCAAAAAGTTCTGCAAGCGGAGTTGGCGGGACATCAAAGATCAAAGTAATAGTATTTTTCTGCCATTTTCCAAACTTAACACAAATCTGAATGACTTTTTCTGACATCTCCTCTTTGAATTCCTTTACAGTCGTACAGAATCAGGACTCCTCCTTCCGCTGAAAAGGCAGCCCTGTGGGGGAAGGTCCGTATCGAGATCGACCCGAAGTCTGACAGCTCCGATCTAAGTGATCTCCTGGTGAGTTGTTCTTTGTCAGGAGGAGATATATTGTCCTGGTTTCTTGTGTTTTTGATCATCTGTGCAAGATTGACAGAAGAGCTGATTCGGCCTTTTTCTTTCTCTTCTTGGCAGACCTTTGCAAGTGCACCTGCACCCAATTTCTCTGCTCCACAAAGCAAACATAACATCTTGAAGAAGGTAATATGCTATTATAAAATGAGTTGTGTGCATTGCATACATGGACAAAGAAGAAAGAATCCCTGATAGTTTATATTTAAATAAATTTGGATCAACATTTTTTCAGGTTCAGAGCCCGTTCACTCATAAATCACCAGGGAACTCCTTGAAGTTAACTGCGATGAAAAGAATGAGAGATGCTGGTTGGACTGCTGTTGCTGGCTGTGACAAAAAAAAGAGGACGACCAATGAGAAGATCTTTGCATAAATAGTGCCGTTACAGGTCGGATCGAGAGTTATCGTCATAGACGGGTTCAGATGTTCATTTTCCAACGTTGTTGACATACATATTTCCACTGTTAGGGATCAAATAGACAGTATTAATGATAATAACATGCCAATTTGTTTCTTGACATGTATAGAAAGTAGTGTTATGGCTCAGTTAAACTATATTGTTCACAACAAAGATGTAGGTGTTCATATTTCTAAGTTTTTCTCAAGTTTTTGTTGGTTTTAAAGGAGATTTAAGTGACTGTCGAGTTTCACTGAGCACTTTACCGTGTTCAAATCCGTGCCCTCCGTTGAGTTTAGGATCACTTCAATGTGTCCATGGAGTTGGCGATGGGGACTGTTTTCAAATGCATTCAAATTGGTTAAGCACAAGTTTATATTGTTGGTGTCGGAAATGGTTTATTAATGTACTGCTAACAATGTATTCACGTTTCATAGTATTGACAGTGAAATAAGAGAAATAAATGTTCAAATGGATAAGCGCTGTCCTTGTTTGAATGTCGTGCCCATCGTAATGTTCTCTTCCTCTCTCGGCCTCTCGTGAAGAATTCAGATTTCATAGGGATGAAATGTCTTGAAATTGTACTAATATGTGGAAGATGAAAAGATCTCAAACTTTGGGAACTCCGTTCTCTTTAATGAAATAACTGGAGCCGAAATTGAGATTGGTCATCTGGGGCTGTTGGCACGTTGTCGTATATCGGATGGCCGTCATAAAGTCCTCCAGAAATTACGAGCGTGTCGTCTTCTGCCACGAACTCGTCTCCTGAAAACGAAATTGGATTTAATAAATTGCTAACGACGGACACGATCCTATAGACCGAGTGCATGACGAGGGGGAAGGCCTTACCCGCGTTGTTGAGCGGTTGATGCAAGTATTGGATTTTATGTTTGCATTTGTGAAACATGAGCACAACCAGAGCCAGGGCGAACGCGCCCAGCACCGCGCTGAAGACAATCGTCATGTTCTTCTCCGCGATGTTGAGTCCCAAACCTTGTAACGCAAGGAGGAAAAATTAAACAAATATACACCAACATTCAAAAGTTTGGGGTCACCCACCCAGACGATTTTGTGTTTTCCATTAAAACTCACACTTTTTATTTATCAAATGAATTGCAAAATAAATAGAAAATAGTCAAGACGTTGACATGGTTAGATATAATGGAATATAAATGTTGTTCTTCAAACTTCTAGCTCAAAGGAAGGCCAGTTTTGGAGCTTCTCTCACCAGCATAACTGTTTTCAGCTGCGCTAACATAATGTCACAAGGGTTTTCTACCCCTCCGTGTGTCTTCTAAGGCGATGAGCAAACACAATGTACCATTAGAACACTGGAGATGGGCCTCTATACACCTTAAAAACAAAACGTTTCCACCTAGAATAGTCACTCACCACATTAACAATGTATAGAGTGTATTTCTGATTAATTTAATGTTATCTTCATTTTTTTTAAACAGTGCTTTTCTTTAAAAAATAAGGACGTTTTTTCGTGACCCCAAACTTTTGACCTGCGGTGTAACTCTTTCATGCGAGTTACATATTAACTTGCATTGCGTAATTAAACAACGAAGGCTCACCTCGCGTGGTTCCGCCCGTCGACTCTGAGGTCGCGTCGGCGGCGTGGGACGAACTTTCCGTTGCGGCGTGCGTGGTGCCTACGTAACCTCCTGTGGTCTGCTTCGTCGTCAGAGCCGCAGATGTCGGAGCGCCGCGTGTCGTGGTCGTCGGCGACGTGCCGTTCGTCCCGTCGGCCGTCGACTGAGAAGTCTGGAGATGAGTGGCGCTCTCGGGCGTAGCCGCCGTCGCCCGGGCGGAGGTTTCACCGTCCGGGGTCGTGGCGGGAAATGAAGTCGTGCTCTCCGTGGAGTCTGAGATGACGTCAACGTGTCCGGTAGAGTTGGCGGAAGGGAGCGCCGATACTGGCGTGTTTGGATCGGGGCTCGGTTCTGTTGGCGCGACGGGCGATCCCGCCTCCCGTGTTTGTGCCACGGCCAAAGGAACGAGCAGAAGGCAACAAGCCAGTGCGGCGAAGAAGGTCTCCATGGCGGCTGAGTTCTGGCCTGGGAAACAAAACGCTGGGTAAAAAAAAAAACCTGGAACACTCCGTTAAACGTTTATTCCCCTCAGTGGAAACCTAGCACCTGTGCAGGGAAAACAACACCGTGAACACTGGGTTTGACCTCTGAGCGGGAGGTCATGTGCGTCACACGAACTGATCTGTTGCAGGAAATAACTTCAGACGCTCTGAACGTGACATTTCTACTCTTCCCTCTCGTGCGACAGCTTGACGGAATCCAAACCCGGAGCGAGAGGAGGAGACGACGGCTCACCTTGTTTTGTTCGTATCAACAGGAACTCGATTCACCTCCGTGGCGGCGAGTCCAGGCTGTTCACTTCCTGTGGAACTGGACCCGCGGGGGTTGGTTTGCTGGCAGAGTGGCAGGTGAAAGTGGGCGGGTCCTTTCTTTGTTAACTTCCTCTATTGTACGTTTCCATGGAGACAAACGACACGACTATTATCTCGACCAAAGCTCAATCTCTCTCTCTCTCCCGTCTCCCTCTATCGTCTCTCTGTCTCTCTCTCTCCCTCTCTCTTTCCTTCTCTCTCTATCGTCTGTCTCTCTATCGTCTCTCTCTCTCTGTCTCTGTTTCTCCCTCTCTGTCTCGCTCTCTCTCCCTCTGTCTCCCTCTATCGTCTCTCTCCCCTTCTATCATCTCTCTCTCTCCCCTCTCTTTCCTTCTCTATCGTCTGTCTCTCTATCGTCTCTCTCTCTCCCTCTCTCTTTCCTTCTCTCTATCGTCTGTCCCTCTATCCTCTCTGTCTCTGTTTCTCCCTCTGTCTCTTTCTCTCCCGTCTCCCTCTATCGTCTCTCTCTCCCCTTCTGTCTCTCTCCCTCTCTCGTCTCCCTCTATCGTCTGTCTCTCTATCGTCTCTCTTCCTCTCTCTCCCTCTCTCCCTGTCTCTCTCTCTCTCTCTCTCTCTCTCTCTCCCTGTCTCTCTCTCTCCGTCTCTCTGTCTCTCCCTCTCTCTCTCTCTCTCCCTGTCTCTCTCTCTCTCTCTCTCTCCCTCTGTCTCTCTCTCTCCGTCTCTCTCTCCCTCTGTCTCTCTCTCTCTCTCTCTCTCTCCCTCTCTCTCTCTCTCTCTCTCTCTCTCTCTCTCTCTCTCTCTCCCTGTCTCTCTCTCTCTCTCTCTCTCCCTGTCTCTCTCTCTCTCCTGTCTCTCTCTCTCTCTCTCTCTCTCTCCCTGTCTCTCTCTCTCCGTCTCTCTGTCTCTCTCTCTCTCCTGTCTCTCTCTCTCTCCCTGTCTCTCTCTCTCTCCGTCTCTCTCTCTCTCCTTCTCTCTCTCTCTCTCTCCCTTCTTGCTCAGTTCCAGTAGGTTTACAGCCCTGAGTTGAGGAGGAAGTGCTTGGCCAACGCTTTAACAACGCTGTAAACTAATTTTTCCTTCCCGCTCCCAAACGTACAAAGGTCACAATAGACTGAGCGTGTGTCCTCGTGTAGGCATGTAATCAATCAACAAGGTTGAACATTGTACATAATGTTTATTATTAAGTATGTGTGGCGTCATTAATGCAGGTTGTTTATAAAAAGTGCACAATTTCCAGATATAAAACTATAAAACTACCCATGAAACAAATTGCTGTTGTTCCTTCGACACAGTAACGCTATCACACGTATTGTCAAATATCCGACTGTCGTAAAGTACTGGAGGACAATGTTCAGAAAATACGACCAGCGACCGTCGTCGGGGACAACCGGAGAACAAAGGGGCAATTACCGTTGCCACATTGATGCAAAGCAGCAAAGGGGAGTGGCTTAGTGATAGTGGGGCATTAGAGGCTATTTGAAAAGCTGTTTTTTACTAATGTGCTGGTGAAACCCATAATAGCTGAAACATCTTGGGTTTCATTTATTTATGTAAATATTCCACTAAATTCTTCCATATATTTCTGTTTTTTCCCCCCTCAGTTAGGGACCAAAATAAATACGCTTTTGAATTTGAAAAATATTCTATTAATGTTCTTTTGTTTGCTGCGCCCAGCGTTATCGCTTGTTATGCTCTTTGTTTGATTTAAAATCTAAATAGATTTTCTATTTTGCATGCGGCGGCATGTTTAAAACACATCCTGATAACATAAATAGGCATATTCCAAAATCCGATGCACCAGAAGGCCGCAGCAGCAGAGCCTCTGGGACCTGTCCTCCTCCGTGTGGTTGCTTAAGCTGTCTCCGCCACGGGAAACGAGGCGTGCGTCACAGTTTGGTGGCTTCTTCAACATCTTTAACCATCGGGTCAAAGTCTTTGAATGTCGAGTCACCAGCTTTCAAATGAAAGTCTGTGGCGGCTTTTTCTGCGACGTCCGATTCCTGTAAAGGGTTGAGAACAAACCGTTAAAAATAGGACAAAATCTAAATATGTTGATGTCGTATATCTTCACTTTGCTACCAACTATCTCCTGCGTACCTCAGATTGACCGCGGCAGCCGAAGCAGATCAGGTCGTTCATCTTCACAAACAGATCCGGGTTCCTGTGCTCCTGCTTGCATCCGCCTATAAAGTACCCAGAGTGAGTATTCTCACTGCTGCGTGGCGGATTGAGCTCCTAACATCCGGATCATTCGTGTGTGTGTCCACAGTGGAAGTCGAGGGCTGACCTGTGATCGTGCTCACCAGCAGGCCGGTCACCATCGTGGTCAGAGTACCCACGACGGCGAAGTAGAGGTAGGACAGAGAGTACCAGGAGTCTGCCAGAGGCGGCCTCACGCTGACGCACAGAGGAAATCATGTTGAGGAAGCGTCCTCCTGGCATGTGACACCCGACATGGCCGCCGCCCCTTGTGAGGCTGCATGTTCACTGACTTCACACAGCATCACATGTGAGGCTGGGGCCAGAGGGTGTTTGGCATTTTTGCTTTGTACATTTTTTTTTTTAACTGAGGAATTAATTGCTTATTAGTCTTATCTAGTCTATTAGTCCAATTTCTGCAGTTCAGGTTTACATCTACAGCTCGACTGAGTTTTTTTTAAAATCCTCTCTCTGTGGAAATGAAATGCTTTTAAAGCTGCATTAACCCTCCTGTTACCTTGGGGTCAATTTGACCCCATTTAATGTTTAACCCTCCTGTTACCTTTATATTTCCTGACATATTTTACCCTCGGGGTCAATTTGACCCCAGCAATTAAAACCTCCAGAAAATTATTTGAATTAATATTGTTTTCCAAGTTTAAGTGTGAGGTACTTTATGTTTGTTTGTTGACTACCTAAATAGCCCTTTAAATATATAAAAAAGTTGATATTTCTTATATGTTTGACACAGTGAAAAACAGCCTGGGGTCAAATTGACCCCAAAGAACACCGACGTTAAACATTGAATGGCGTCAAATTGACCCTAAAGGTAACAGGAGGGTTAACATCTATTCCTAAAATGTAGGGGCAGCAGATTTAAGTAAGTTTAATTTAGTGTATGGATGTAGTGATACAGCATTGGAGCGTTCACATGGGAGCATTCTTTCCGCGGCGATGGCCGACTCCATCCGTTTTTACTTTAACACTTTTAAAAAATATTTTGTTCCCCCCGATGAATCGACACACAAAATGAAGTCTATCGTCTCATTTTTGTTTCGTTGTATTAATTTGCAAGGCCCATATGATGTACCTGACAGCCTTTGTTGGATGTGATAGGACTCACTGGGTCTGCGGGGTCGCTGCACTGGTCCACGGAGCGGCCGTGGTGAAGTTCGGGCCCAGTGTGCTGTTGCAGCCCACAGTGCTGACTTGGAGAGGATTTGTCTTTTCATCGGTCGGTGGGAAAATCAGGCTTCCAACCCCGACCCACAGAGTCAACACCAGACCCAGGATCAGTCCCACCAGTCCTCCCTGCAAAGTACACACGCAGCTCCTTCCTGGAATGTGTCACAGCTGTTGTATCGGTGAGAAGTCTACGTCAGAGGGTGGGGGAAGCCAAATACTTACGATTGAATTGGATGTGCGGAATAGCATGCCCAATAGGTAGAGGCCCAGCAGAGGCCCGCTGATCATGCCAAATATGGACAGAGCTGCCTGCACACAGAAACGCGATCAGGAGGCATGTCGTTCCTCATATTGAGCTCTGGGTGGTGCTGGAGAGCAAGAAGCACCTGCAGTCCTTCCGGCAAATGGTGATTACCTGCAAGACGTTTCCCAATACTGAGGCAACTCCAGCCATCCCAATACACAGGGCACCAAAGAATACACCTGGGGGGAGGGGTCAACACCGGCGTTATTAACAAAAAGGATTTCATCTTTTAACAGCTTGCAGATCCAAATGTTCTTTGGGGCAAATTATACGGCAGTTTCTTAACTTATCAAACATATTTAAATGTTATTATAGGGATAGACTTAGTGATGGATGTAACTCAGGTCTGGATTTTGCATTGTTCATTTTTTAAAAGACATCTACTCTTCTGCAAGTCTTTAAAAAAAATAAAAATGTTTAAAGCATTAAATTGAACCTTGCAAAAGTCCTAAATTTTTTCAGAGTTATTTAATATTTTTGGAGCCAAAAGTAGCATAGTGGTGACAGTGGACTGTGCACCACTATTTTTATGGCGTCTAAATTAGCATTATTAGACATATAGTACTGTCACTCCTGTTAAAGCTCAGAGGTTTAGTGTCAGCTTTAACACAAACTCAAATTAAATGTATAGTTGTAACACTCTTCTTATCATTGGAGACTCCATTCAATGTTTAACGTCCCAAAATAAATGCTTGATTTCTTATTTAATGATTTTATTTTTCCTAATTTGATGGAAACAACTGGGTCAACGTATATGTCCTTAATTTTGGGTTAATTTGACCCCAGGCGTTTTTAGCTGAATGTATTAAACATACGAGAAACATTTCACACACAACTTGTTTTGACTGATATTGACGGCACTATCACGTATAATTTAATAATCTTAAGGGTAATATTGCTACTCTGTTCTCTGAGTCTCCAAACACATTTTCTTCTAAAACTGGAGAGCTGTCATGTTCCGTCTTCCCCACTTGAACTTCGGAAGACTTGGATGCGACCCGCTTGAAAGCAAACATTGGGTTGCTCGTTTTTGGGGGGTTATTTTGGTCACATGCTGATACTGGAAGTAAAATATGTCCAGCTACAGTCTCCGAAATCTTTCTATGTTTCCCCCTGCAGCAACTCAGGATGTATGGGACAATAAACTAAAGAAAACTGGATAATCACGGTCTCAATGTATGTGCAGCTAAACCTGAAATATGCAGATTACACCGGAAGAGAATACTAGACGTCCAACATCATCATCCTCCATGTTTCTACTTGCAGAATTAGTCATGAAACAGATATACAATGTTATTGTGATTACAAAGGGGCTGCTCTGCCTGTCACCTGGGACGACTCTGACATGAACTACAACACTGAGAACTTCTTCAAATGCACAATTGAGCCCTCAAGTTCACCATCCCAAAAAAAGGAAATTGTCTTGGAATCTCCACGATCCTGCCCGTGCAGGTTTTTCCTCCGTGAACCTAACTGACAAAGCTGTAGATTATTAAGTAGATTATTAAGTATTAACCTCTGTTTGTACTTTGTTCCATGTAAAATTGTCGAACTTTGCACAAATAACTGCAAAGCTATCTTCATTTAGGGTTATCTCGTTGTTGCGGTTGTGTCGCAACACTGGAACTGGAAGCACTTTTTAAATTACCTTCGAGGAAAAACACGATAATAGTCGACTTGCCGTCGGCTGTTATCTTCATACTCCTACGACGATTGCTGTGTTATTTATGATCTGGATGTACAGTGAGCTCGTTATCGGGATATGGAAACTGTTTTTCCCTTTTTCCCCTCAAAACCTTGAACTCACTCAGGCCCATGTTCATCCAGGTCACCTGCTTCTCCGAGAGGTTTTTACACACCGGAAGAATGAAGTCTTCCACGGTGACGGCGACCAGGGCGTTGATGCTGGAAGACACCGTGCTGAAAACAAACGGTGAGCCAGTCAGCGCACAGAACAGGAAGTCGGGTTCATCTGAATGGCAGATTACAGGACGCGGATAAGATTATCGTCTCAGAATAGTTACAGGAAAGTAACATAACCCAGGTGTCGGCAGCGCATTCCTTCCTTCGCCTTTGTTCCTTATCTACAAGATCATTTCCTTAAAAACACAGCTTTTTTTAAATTCTGATTTAAAAAAAAAAAAAAAAAAAATGTTCCTACTTCCTAGTCAGCTCACCTAAGGGTGCCACTGTATGCCGCAGCCACGAACAAGCCGGGGATGCCAGGGTAGTCCGCCAAAATATCCATCACAAGGTAGGGCAGCATCTGGTTTGCAAGAAGCGATTGGCAGTATTAACGAAAATACAAGAAGAATGGCGTCCATGTGATGATGACGACGATGATGATGATGAGTAAACACAGCTGCGGTTACCTGGTCGTAGGTGCCGATATCGCCGTTTGTAAGCGGGTCACAGTTCTTGTAGATGGAGAACATGGTGAGGCCCGTAAACATAGCCAGACTCACGGTCACCCACAAGCCGACCATGTTGA
This sequence comes from Pseudoliparis swirei, assembly GCF_029220125.1. Classification (NCBI taxonomy): domain Eukaryota; kingdom Metazoa; phylum Chordata; class Actinopteri; order Perciformes; family Liparidae; genus Pseudoliparis; species Pseudoliparis swirei. Next base: position 7,322,214 of record NC_079405.1, on the reverse strand, counting down.
CGTACAAAGACCTGAGGGATTCAAATGAGTAAACAAACGGGGTTCGTACGGTCATGGAAAACCTGGAAAAGTCATGGAATTTTAAAATGGTCATTTCCAGGCCTGGAAAAGTCATGGAAAAAACGTAAATCATAAAAGTTTTGGAAAAGTCATGGACATGTGTTATCATCACACATTTACGCGGAGTTAAAAATAATTAATATGGGGGGGGGGGGGGGGTCAACACCGGCGTTATTAACAAAAAGGATTTCATCTTTTAACAGCTTGCAGATCCAAATGTTCTTTGGGGCAAATTATACAGCAGTCTCTTAACTTATCAAACATATTTAAATGTTATGATAGGGATAGACTTAGTGATGGATGTAACTCAGGTCTGGATTTTGCATTGTCCATTTTTTAAAAGACATCTACTCTTCTGCAAGTCTTTTAAAAAAATGTATAGTTGTAACACTCTTATTATCATTGGAGACTCCATTCAATGTTTAACGTCCCAAAATAAATGCTTGATATCTTATTTATGGTTTTTAAAGAAAGACGCTCAAAATATAAGCCGGCGTAGGCTCTCAATACGCACAATGTTCTAAATTGTTCATGTTTACACCGAGATTTCAGTTTGGTCATGGAAATTTGGTTTAAAGTCCTGGAAATCCACTGGTCAAAATGTGTAAGAACCCTGGCAAAATGAGGAAGCGAGCCAACAAGGCGCCATGTGCGTTTGCTTTGCAGGAGCGCTCACATCTTGGCGTGTCCCAGGCTTTTGCAGGAGATGTAGCGTTGCACCTGCGACTGGTTGATGGAGTAGATCGACGCCCACATGACGCTGCCGCCGAGCACGATGGTCCAGAAGGTGTGACGCTTCAGGGGGTCCGGGTCGAAGCTGATGAAAGGTAACGGACGCGTGAGTGTGTTGAATGTGGACATCATCACCAACGTCAGGCAGGGCGCGATGACGCCTTTCAGAGACCCTCCCTTCGTTGTACACTGGAGCATTTACAGGAAGGTTACGCCAATTAGTTTTTTTATGTGGCTGCAAACTAATTGATCTGATCAGAACTCGTCCCGTCGACGTACTCGAACGCCTCGAGTCGGCCTCCTCGGCCGGCGTCTTCCCAGATCTTGGCGAGGCCTCCCTGCAGTACGGCTCCTCTGGCGATGACCGCCACGAAACCGGCCAGCATGATCACCATCTGTATCACGTCGGTCCAGATCACTGCTTTCAGACCGCCCTGACACAAAAAACCACGATCGGCACTTTTCAAGAAATTTCGCGAGGCGTTCTTAATTCTAAAGCGCCATGAGGCTCGTGATGTTGAGAATAAAAAAACGAGAAAGCATACAAAAGAAATATTCAGTTTGACCTCAGTCCATAAACAGGTGAAGTTGAAAAGGCGTCCTAGAAAACCATTTGCAGAGAGTAACTTGCATTAGTTCAGCAGGCAGATCAAATTCTATTCAAATCAGAAAGAAACAGTGACAGAAATATGTGGAGGAATACAGATACATTCATGCTTGGATTTTAGGATTATAGTGTGTATGCATCATAAACCTCGTGTAAACTCTTTGGTACGCAGCTTATTGATTGATTACGGTACATAATGTTCTTCAGGATGCACAGTACCAACCAGAGCGCAGTAGACGATGCACACGGCTCCCGTGGCCACCAGCACGCCCCACAGATTAAGTCCTGTGACTGGAATCACACAAAAAAAGCTCCGTTAGGATTTCAAAATAAACCTCTTGAGACACAACAACAACAACAACTAGAACGGGCACTCGGTAGAGCGCATACCTTCGCATATCACAAGATTGGGCGTTGAATTATGAACATGTTGGCATTAGTTGCATGCCAATTGGATAAAAATGTACCGCGCTATGGTAAAAAGAAGATTTTGACCTTTCCATGACCTTGACCTTTGACCCGATTGATCCCAACATCTAATCAAATGGTCCCCGGATAATAACCAATCATCCCACCAAATTTCATGCGATTCGGTTTAAAACTTTTTTTGTTATGCGAGGAACACGCATACAAATAAATAAATAAACTAGAATGGGCACTCGGTAGAGCGCATACCTTCGCATATCACAAGATTGGGCATTGAATTATGAACATTTTGGCATTAGTTGCATGCCAATTGGACAAAAATGTATCGTGCTATGGTAAAAAAAAGATGTTGACCTTTCCATGACCTTGACCTTGACCTTTGACCCGATTGATCCCAAAATCTAATCAAATGGTCCCCGGATAATAACCAATCATCCCACCAAATTCCATGTGATTCAAGAAGATTTGACCTGTTCATGACCTTGACCTTTGACCCGATTGATCCCAAAATCTAATCAACTGGTCCCCGGATAATAAACAATCATCCCACCAAATTTCATGTGATTCGGTTCAATACTTTTTGAGTTCTGCGAAAGATTTTGACCTGTTCATGACCTTTGACCTTGACCTTTGACCCGATCGATCCCAAAATCTAATCAACTGGTCCCCGGATAATAAACAATCATCCCACCAAATTGCATGCGATTCGGTTCAATACTTTTTGAGTTTTGCGAATAACACGCATACAAATAAATAAATAAATAAATACACGGCGATCAAAACATAACCTTCCGCATTTTCAATGCGAAGGTAACAACAAGTGTGACAGTGTTAGTCACTGAAATGGAGTATCTCTCCTTGTTTTGTTTTTTTAACCGATGATTTTCCTCCTTTATTCAAAAGGAAAACACATCTGGTTTCCTCTTCTTTTAGGTTTTTAGGTTTAGAACTCAAAAAGAACACCTGTGCCTGTACACAAAGTTCTATTCAGACCACGTTTTTGCAACACCCGCCCTCCTGCGAACTCACTTTGATTGAGTGCCAGAGCCGGAGCGTAGATGACCAACCCGGTGTAGAGGGCCTGGAAACAGATGGCGCCATTAGTTAATTAGATGGAAACATGACGATCATGATTCATGGTCATCCTCGTGTCTAGGATCAGTTTTACATTAAGTCCAACAGGCCGTCTGTTTACCCTGTTAATTACAGATGCTTGTTCCATTCTGCATGCGTTTGTACTTTTGTTTTTAATCATCTAAATACAAAAAAAGTGGTTGAATATTGAAAAGCAGGTTTCAGTTACCGTCTGTGCGATGTACATTGACGTTCCGATTATCCGAATGGGCCGGCTGAAGCGCATCTCCAGGTACTAGGGAAGGAAAACACAGTCTGACGTCATGAAAGTGTTCACACATCGGTTTAGTTTGGACATCAACATCAGAATCAGGAACATTTATTTATATATTTATTTGTGTGTTGGACACGCGAATAATTTGACTTGGCGGCCGGTGTGTATATTAGACGGACAAACAAAACAACAACAATCAACAGTCAACATAGTGCAAGAATTTACACATTAAATATACAATGGTATGAGTTAAAATAAAGTGCACAAACAGATAACAGTGCTGTAAGTGTGTTTGTTAACCCTTGTGTTGCCTTCGGGTCATTTTGACCCGATTCAATATTTAACCCTCCTGTCGCCTTCGGGTCAATTTGATCCGATTCAATGTTTAATGTCGGTGTTCTTTCGGGAGTCAACAAACAAACATAAAGTACCTCACACTTAAACTTGAAAAACAATATTAATTCTAATAATTTTCTGGAGATTTTAATAGCTGGGGTCATATTGACCTCAAGGGTAAAATATGTTAGTAAATATAAAGGTAACAGGAGGGTTAAACATTGAATCGGGTCATATTGACCCGAAGGCGACAGGAGGGTGAAACATTGAATCGGGTCAAATTGACCCGAAGGCAACACAAGGGTTACAGTGACATGTGACATTTTAAATATGAAGTATAAAGAGGTGTGCAGGGAAGTGTCCAAGAGTCCGTCAGCGGGGGCCCGGCCTCTGTTTACGAGCCCGGCTGCCGACGGGAAGAAGCTACATGATTTGAAACATGTTTGTTTCCTTGTTCACGTATTTTAACTCATGACACTCCTTTCGAAGGACAAACTTTTACAGCAGTTGGATTCCGCCCCGCGTTTCGTTGCCATTAAATCTACTGGACCGGATGTGTCGTTAACCACATTAACGTGACTGTGTCTGTATCATGGGTTGTGGAAATCTTGATCATGGTCCGTGCATTTGACTAATTATTCATACATATCATATTCATTGAATGTGTTTTTAACGCTGCTCATCTGGTCACATGACATCTATTGCTTGTGTCTATCCTGGAGAGGGATCCTCTGTTGCTCTCCTGGAGGTTTCTTCTCTCTTTTACCCCTGAAAGGGCTTTTTTCTGATTTTTGGGGAGTTTTTCCTGATCCGATGTGAGGTCAAAGGTCAGGGATGTCGTATGTGTACAGATTGTAAAGCCCTCTGAGGCACGTTTGTGATATTGGGGCTACACAAAATAAACTGAATTGAAAATGTATTTAAAAGTCATGTATTTCTGTGCTGCACCATAATAACAATAATAACCGTGTAATAAGCGCGTGCCATTTCCTCACCTCGTAGGCGCTGGTGATCCCCAGTCTGTAGAAAAGCGGCACAAAGACCTCGGCGGTGACGACCGACATGATGGCGTAAGAGAAGCCGAAGAGCCAGAAGGGAACCCCGAACCGGTAAGCCTCGGTCGGCGTGCCGATGACCGTGATGCCAGACATGAAGCTGGCAGTGAGCGACATGGCGACCGGCACGGCCGTCATTTGCCGTCCGCCCAGCAGGAACTCGGCGCTGCTCGTCTCCTTGCGGCCCCGGATGGCCTGGAAAAGGCCGATGCCCGATGCCCCCAAGATGGTTCCGGCAAACACCACATAATCCCACACAGAGAAAGTGGCCACGGGGCCACCGGTCCCGACCATGCTCAGTTCAGTTTCACTAACACGCCTATCTGAACTATCGTTAGGAATGCTATATATATATAATAATATATATCTATTATAAATATAACCTCAACTCCAGTTATATATACACCAATATCGAGAGCAAAGATCAACACACCCAAAGTTGCTTTTCAGTGCATTTCAGACGTTGTCAATCAGCTGCACTCATAATTTAAAAAAGGTTTCCCTTTAAACTTCAACAAAGAAAAGCAAAAATCCTCAGAGTTCAGGTGTATTGTCCTCTGTTGTTTTGGGCTTTTTCCGATCGATCGATCAACAAAGAGCGTCTCTCCGGCTGCCGTAGAGGAGCGAGATACTTCGACCACCGGACATCTCCTGCAATTGGCAGCAGTCTGACGTTTTCTGCAGACTATAAAGATTAGTTCACTTTAGTTAATAATCCATCAAGGACACACGGTACTCAAGCCAGCTGTAATTTCAGTGATAGTAAAAGACACGAGCTGGATTGAAGACCTTCTGTTGTGTTCCTTCTCATCCAGGAGTCTCGGTTACTCAGTACAAGTGTTGCATTGTGAGGAATTTAAGGAGGCAGGTCATGTTGAACCTTTATGAATTTCTCTTTTGATACATGCGGGAATTTTGCTTTACTTAGGACATCTTATCTTTGATTGCTATCCTAGCGATTCATTAGGAAACGCGTCATTTCGAAGACAAAAACGGGGTCTCGTAAAACAGATGTAAGCCTAGAGGGACGTACGTAGATATAAAGCATCATTACATGTAATATTAGTCATTGAATTTCTGTTTGATTTCCCTCAAGTCATTCTAGAAGAGAGAATCAGCTCCAGTCAAATCTGAGAAAGTTAATGTAAAAGCTGGGGAGAAGCAAGGAGCTGCTGTTATGCACACAGTTGTAACAATTCTCCCTCATAATCGTAAAAAGTATGACGCAATTTTAAGGGAATGGGCGGATCTGCTATCGGCTGTGAAGTCCCTGCTTAATATGTTGAACGGCGAACAGAAAACGGTCATGAAAGAAGAAAAAAAAACAGTCAATATTGCCGACACCAAATATTATTATTGAAATAAAATTCAATGCAACGCTGCAAGAATTAACCCCACTCACAATATAACATTATCCCCGGATCCCGACAGTCCCAAAGTCTTTCAAGTGCCCAAAACAAAAGTAAATGACTCACTCAGTGTATGCCGATAATCTATGTAAGCATTGTTCCTATTCATTGATTGACTTGCCCACTCGAGAGAGACTTTGTATACTCTGGACCATCATGAAACTAAAGTAAAGATAAGGAAATCAGTGCCTCTTTGGATAGAAAGTTGGACTCCTCACTTTTTTTAAATTAAGATACTGACTTGCCGGAAGCTTGGAGTATCTGAAACATGTCGTGTTTACATATGAATGCTTTGGTTCGCGGTAGTTTTTAATACGCCGACTAGAAGACCGGTTGGGACTGTAACTTTCTGTGTGCACTTTGCCGTCTGGATTTCTGACCCACAATGCACACAGCATCTTTGTGACATGCTCACCTGGGACGGGCCCTGAGCCGCTTTGTTGTTAAACGGGCCTTCCCTTAATGTTTACCCAAATGAGAGACAGATGGGGTTTGTTTTGGAATGCGAGGTCAAACTCGGGTTAAAATGTAAACTCTTTACAATATGATTCATTCTTCTGTGCCGAAGTTAAGCTTTCATTCGTTGTGACGTCTAGTGGACACTGTGTTCCGGACCGCCTCGAGAAACAACTCCTTTGGTTATTGCACAGACTTTGTCCCTGGAGGAAATCATTTATTCATGTCATCCGCATAATGGACTTCACTTTCAGTTCGACATGTCCGTCACAGATGGAAGATAACCGCTACCTCGGATGCAGGTGGATTATAACCCGTTGGCATAAATACTGTTCGAAGGGGCTGTCGGTCAGACTCACTGCAGCATCGGGCCCACGGGTGCTTTCTCGAGCAGGTGACCCGCACATGCAGAGGCCAGCACGTGATATTAAAGACGACTAAACTGTTCATCCTTCGTGGTATCTGGCTGCCAGTTTGACTCTTTGTCCTTCTTCCCCATTGCAGGTCCCAAACACGGCATCGCTGGACATGGAGACCGCAGTGTTCACCTGCTGGCTGCTGTTGGTTCTGTTCAGCCCGGCCGTTCCCATGTGCGTTCCCACCGACTTCACCCTGTACGTGGAGAAGCCCGAGTGCGACTACTGTGTTGCCATCAACACGACCATCTGCATGGGCTTCTGCTACTCCAGGGTGAGTATCTCCTGGATCAGTGGTTCTCAAATGGGGGTACGCGGAGGCCCTCGAAAGGGTGTGCGTGAGATTTAAATATATATATATATATATATATATATATTGTAATGGACTGAGTGGCACGTAATGTTAACCTGTTATTCAATGCGAAGGTTATGTTTTGATCGCCGTGTATTTATTTATTTATTTATTTGTATGCGTGTTATTCGCATAACTAAAAAAGTATTAAACCGAATCGCATGAAATTTGGTGGGATGATTGGTTATTATCCGGGGACCATTTGATTCGATTTTGGGATCAATCGGGTCAAAGGTCAAGGTCATGAAAAGGTCAAAATCTTCTTTTTACCATAGCGCGGTCAATTTCTATCCAATTGGCATGCAACTAATGCCAACATGTTCATAATTCAATGCCCAATCTTGTGATATGCGAAGGTATGCGCTCTACCGAGTGCCCGTTCTAGTGTTATAAGTGTTATTGTGTTTACAGGAAGATGTTTTTCTCGTTAAGAAGATTGGTTATAGGTAATTATCTGTGTAGCTGTGAAAGCTGTCACTCATCCCGGATACCAATGGGGGGGGTACACATGAGCGTACTTGGGATTGGCAGAGCGAGGGAAGTGGGATGTTGTTGAACATTATAAATATTATATATTCGCTAATAAATCACACACAGCGCTGTGTATTAAAAAAAAAGTAAACCAAAAATGCATGGCGCTGGTTAGAGGGTATTAGAGGGTTCTGAGAACCACTGTCCTAGATTGTCATTTGTTCCTTTAAATGGGAAAGAAGAACTCTGAAAACCTGTCATACGGAATAATAAGTATCCTTATTGAAAAGTCCAAAAATCTTCACTTTTCGGTTGAAAACAATCCCTGAAATGACGTTTTGTCTTCTCAATGAATGTAAATGTGTCGTTGATTCGTGTGTTTTTTCCCTCGGGGCGAGCAGGACAGCAACGTCAGAGGGATATTCGGCCCACGCTTCCAAATCCAGGCGGGCTGCACCTACGACGAGGTGGAATACCGCACGGCGATCCTACCCGGCTGTCCCGCCGACTCCGACCCCGTCTTCACCTACCCGGCGGCTCTCAGCTGCCACTGTGGGGCCTGCAGGACGGACAGCGATGAGTGCGCGCAGAGGGCCAGCGTGGGCAGAGCTCGCTGCACCAAACCCGTGAGGCGTATCTACAGGTACCCTGGAGAGAGCAACTACCTGACCCCTTTCTGAGGCCCCGTGGGGGGGGGGGATGACAGCAGTCGTCCTTTAGCTTGGATACAGTGATGTGCACGCTGTCTGTTCTGGGACTTATTGTACCGGCCTGTTGTATTGTGTCTTTTTTTGTGCAATGTAACTGTGCTGCAGCTCCGCTTATCATGTTTACAATGTGGGGGACTTTTACCGGTGTCATTACTTATCCACCTGTGTGTGTGTGTGTGTGTGTGTGACTGACATATTGTGTTTACTCTGAAAGGGATACTCTGAATGCAACTCAATTAAAGCTGAAGTCTCTAAATAGCTCTCTGACTAAGCCGTGCTTTACTTAATCACACGCTGACTAGACCGTGGCTTTCTGTTAACTGAACACACACACACACACACGAGCCCATGACGCTCCACAATGTCACTCCTCCCCCCCCCCCGGATATTTGCCGCAGCAGCCACTGTGGAAAGCACATGATCGCCGATGCACCGCCTCTTATTAAATGGATTATCCGTCAGCCACAGAGATCAGACACGTGGCGGCGCACGCAAGAGTCACCAAACGTCCACAGAATTGCAGCGTCATCCTGAAGTCGAGCTTATACGTGTAGTTTTCCATTCTCAAAGGTAATTTGGGAAGACAGCTGTAGCTTATTAATAGCGCAGCGGGTCAGAGTGGGAGAATGTATCATGAGTTCATCGTGTGGACCTCGTCACATCGCTCTCTCTCCTCCGTTTTACCGTATATTCTGACGGTGACAGTTTCCACATGGACGCGTCTCTGTGTTGATGTTAGGGCGGTTACTGCGTGTAGCTGAGCTCTATTGCTCTTATTCGGTTGGTTATGCGGCTCTGACCGCTTCGAGTATTTAGTCAAATATAAAATAGAAAGCCGGTGAACGCATCGCATTTGAATGGATAGCACAGAGGGCTGTCTCACAACTGGAGTGCTCCCCGCCTGCATGACTCCACACATCGAGTTATGCCTTTGGGCCGGTGATGCCTGACAGGGTCCTTGAAATCACGAACCTTGACGCAACTTTGAGGAGGAAGAGGAGGAGGAGGAAGTGTGGATGATAAACCTGTTTGTAAACAGCTGAGTCACTATGACCTTGAGAGGACGCTTGACAACCCGACACCCTGTTTGACCTCCAAAGTCAGCTAACAATCTGTAGTCCATTGTTTGTCAGTTTACAAGTGTCACGGCGCTATTAGAGTGGACCCAAAAGCACGACTCAGACAGGAGTAACAAAGAATACTGTCTTTGGTTGAAACAGGCTGGGTCAAAACCGGGAGATCAGTCGAAGAAGCAAACAAGTCCAAAAAGGGGCGGGGCAGAGAATCAGAGGTCAGGGCAGGCAGGTCAGGAATATACTCTAATAACGCTGGAGAACTTGGCACGAAAACACAAGACAATCTGGCAGAGGACAAGTGGAAGTGAGGGAGCTAAATAGTGAGGGACTAATGAGGGGATGGGCTGCAGGTGAGAAGGGCGTGAGGACCAGGTGAAGGGAATGAGGGACTAACGAGGTGGTCAGAGGCAGGTGAAGGGAGTTGGACTGACGAGATGGTGTGACAGGATGAAAACAACTATTACAAAAAGAAAGGCGTGGAGCTAAACTGTTACAAGTGTCAATGGCTTCTCTTCCTTTGACCCACTTCTGTTAAAATGTGATTAATTATATTAGAGCAATGGCTAGTATCATCATTTTATTCAGTGAAGTGACATTTTTCCATCTCATCAATGAAAAAAAAATCCTGCCTACAAAGATCTAAATGCCCGAACATGGCTTTTACTCATAGACCCACATAACTGAAGGCTTAAATCATGCTTTGAATTATATACGAACGCTTGACCCTGTGTAACTCTGAAATCATCAGACGGGTACGGCACAAAGGTTTGAATTGCCCAGCTTAAATTCCCTGTGTGGTGTTTTGAAAACCCAAATGGGAAAAAAACCGAGGATGAAATGGAATTTGCCTCCATCAGCAGAACCAGCATGTGGCCCACATACCGACCACTCTTTCAGTCAGACGCACCCTACAGTGTGTTTGTGTTGTGTTTATCCAACTAGAAAAAATGTGAGACTTTCTCTGAGTAATGTTTCCACGACTTATCCCACGGGTTGCCATGACATGCGCTTCACACACTCATTGTCCCTTTCGGGATGGATTGGAATAACTTTGCTGAAACCCTAATGTTTCCATTTAATATGTCCAGTACTTAAGTTGATGAACCTAATGCCGGTAAAACTAATGACATTTCCATAATGTGCAGCTGTAGTGCATGTTCACAGCTGATTAGCATGCTAACATGTTAAACTAAGATGTGTTAGCATTGAGCTCTCAGACCCACTGTATAGCGATGTTCAGCCGGACAGAGCTCCGAGCGGAGCTTAATATTGGCCTTATGGTTATGAGGAGTAATGGTTTTTTCATGATTTTATTTGCTTCACTTTGCTTTCATTACATATACACTACCGTTCAAAAGTTTGGGGTCACTGAGAAATGTCTTTATTTTTCAAAGAAAAGCACTGTTTTTTCAATAAAGATAACGTTAAATTAATCAAAAATACACTTTATACATTGTTAATGCGGTAAATTAATATTGAAGGTGGAAGTGTCTGGTTTCTAATGAAATATCTCCATAGGTGTATAGAGGCCCATTTCCATCAACTATCACTCCAGTGTTCTAATGGTACATTGTGTTTGCTAATCGCCTTAGAAGACTAATATCTGATTAGAAAACCCTTGTGCAATTATGTTAGCACAGCTGAAAACAGTTATGCTGGTGATATAAGCTATACAACTGGCCTTCCTTTGAGCTTGAAGTTTGAAGAACAAAATTAATACTTCAAATATTAATCATTATTTCTAACCTTGTCAATGTCTTGACTATATGTTCTATGAAATGTTCAATTCATTTGATAAATAAAAGTGTGAGTTTTCATGGAAGGCACAAAATTGTCTGGGTGACCCCAAACTTTTGAACGGTAGTGTAGGTTGTTTTTTTGCTCATAAAAAAGACAAAACAAACCAGTGCAAGAACATACAAATATGTGCTGTGAACATTCTTCATTATCAATCTTGTTTTTATTGTGAACGAAATGTATTGTTATATCACTGAGCTTATCTCAAGATCCTGAACACACACACACACACACACACACTTTTCCAACCATCTCACAAGACAGACTGCCCAAACCCTCGGGGGAATTCACCTGCATTATTGCGCCTCTTTTAGTGTCAACGGGGTACATAATGATGTTAACATGACCCTTGATCTGATTCTACGTTTAAATTTAAATACAAAAGATACTGATCAAAATAGCCCACGTCAAATGTAATAGGATGGAAAACAAGTGACGGACAGGTTCCCTTATGGGTTCTAATGTGTGAAACCAAACCAAGAATAACCAGTTTCAACCCTTTGTCCTGCACATTGTAATGAAACATGACAAAGAGGAAGGGAAACATTTTCAATTGACCAGCTGGCCTGATAAAGCTTTGGAAATAAACCTTCTATGGGCCACCAGATGTAACTAAGACAAGAGATGGACCATGTTTGTCTCATCACATCAATACTTTCTTTGAAACAAACATTTACTCAAGGTGAAGCCACAGTCGTGCTTTAGTCTGCAAAGTAAACGGCTTCTGTCAGAACAATTAAAACCAAAGTTTGTGTGACGGCAACTCATGTTTGCAGGATAATGTACCTATATGGTTATAGATTACATTGTTTTCTAATCCAGGCAAAATGTAATACTTTATTTAAGAAGCTAAATGGCATGTGGTGTAATGTTGGGTAATCTATCTTTAATAATGTATTACATTTTCTAAACCTAGGTTTCATATGTAAAATACGAGCATATGGCTGTCAGATAGTGGGGAGAAAAGTTAATTATTTCACTCAAATAGTAGAGTAGATTTTGTTTAAAGTATTAAAGTGCCTCAAAATTGATGTTTCATGCATTGGTATGCTCAGATACTTTCCACCTCACAGTAGATTAGGATGGAGTCATCTCTCAATTGTACCAGAATGTTCTTAACACCATGATGATGTCAACCAGTAAGTTAACAATGGGACTTGGACTAGCTTAACCTCAAGATACAAGAGGGCTGTGCCTCGACCCCTCCACGGACTTTATGGTAATCCCTCCAAAAAAAACGTCTTTAAATGTCTAACTTCACGCATTTATATGTATTTTACCTTGCACCATAATCATTTCAAAATAAATGCTTGGTGAACAATGGTTTCCTACATCACCCACCCCTTCACCGCCCTTGCTGCTGTCTGATTGGCTGATAGGATGACTGACGGCTCAGAACGTTCAAAGGAGCCAATCGGCTGCCGGCATGTAAACTGGCAGAGCGGTGACGCAGTTTATTTCCGCCCTCCTCCTAGAAAGTCAGTGGAAATTTCCACTCTCTCTTCGCTGCTATATGAGCAGACGTCCCCCTCCACACGGAAACAGAAGTAGCGGTTTGAAAGAATCTGAAGAACTCCTTCGAATCAAACTTTTGGTCAGTACTATTTTTATTGTTTAACTTAGTCTGTGTTTAAGTTCGAGTTGGGCAGCTCGTTCGCGTTAAGGGTCGATATTAGTCTGAACGTGTATCGTCGCGAAAGTAACCAACGTTAACAAAACCCCAACGCAACGTCTCTTCACTTCTTTATTCCGCTCTTTGAGACAATGTGTGGACATAGTTTTTGCGCTTTATCTTTAGGAATGTAACTTTTTTCCTTGTTGTTGCACGAGTTCACATATTGATGCACAATCCTTTCTTTGAAACGCGATAAAGTGTCATGCGTGCAAATATAATGCGAACTCTCTCTCGTTGATTTGCATTGGCGGCAATGTGTTCGTTATTAAAAAAGAGACATTTGTTTGCAGTTTGCAAACAAGTTGGCGGTATTTCACGCCTTAACACGTTAACGTTGCTTCGTCTATCCACATGAATGGAAGTCGATAATGCCCATGTATGGTGTTCCGGTATGCGCGTTGGGGCACGCCCACGGGTTGGACTCGAGGTCATCCAAAGCCTCTTGTTGTGGGTGGGATAATGCCCATGCGCGTCAGAGTCTGGGTACTCAGGAAGCTGCGCATATCTTTTGCATAACTCCTCCCATTTTCTCTTTTCCAGGACTCAACTCATTGATTTCACTGAAGAACACTTGGATCTACAAGCACCAGTTTACACTTCTGTCTTTCCTTATTTCAACAGCATCATGTCTCAGAAGCAGATCAGGTGAGTCCTGCAAATTTCCCTTTCCTCAACGTGGTATAATTATATTTAATTGATTTCCCAGAATGGCACCGGAGCTAATTAAGACATTTAAAAACCATGGAGCCGTAGGAGGTGATTGCTTGCATTAATCAGTGACTTTAAAAAAACTTAATTTAATATTGTTGATTATTCCACAGATTTATTTTTGTTTTAAATAAATATTTTATATATAAAATAATTATTTAAAAGCAAAATTAATCTGTGGAATAATCAACAATATTAAAATAATCTTATATATATCTGTCCACTATTTCCTAAAGCCCATAGTGCTATTATGTGTTTACAATGCTATGAAACGGATACAAAATATAAAGTCCACACATTAAGAAACTGTTAATAATAAAATAATTGTTTTGTCTCCTTTAGCCTCCCAGCAAAGCTCATTAATGGCGGCATTGCCGGCATTGTTGGGGTTACTTGTGTCTTCCCCATTGACTTGGTGAAGACCAGGTTGCAGAATCAGAGACAAGGTCAGCAGGTCTACAAGAGCATGTAAGTGGTTTCCGTTACCCTGTTCATTGTTGCAACGATGTACAAACCGGTTATTGCTGGTCACAATGACACATTCAGGGGATCGTCATGAATGTAGGGATTTGGAGACATTCCTGACATGATGGACTATGAATTGTTCTCATTCCTTTTGAAATGAGGCGATCCTAATGCCCTTTGACGGGCGAAATGTTCTGCTCCATTTACCCGCTCAGCGAGCCTCTGTGTTAAAGTCATTGAGACTCGATAAGCTATCATCGCGATCAATAACCTAATAATTTACTTTTGGGAATTGTCAAGTGTTTTTTTTCTTTCTAATCTGCTCTACGTTCCTGTCTTTCTTGTTCTGTAGGGTGGACTGCCTTGTCAAAACAGTGCGGTCAGAGGGGTTCTTTGGCATGTACAGAGGTAAGAGTTATGCTCATCTGACTTTAAACAACCAGTAGTCGTTAATATGTAGGAGATGATTTAATGAAGGAGAAGTAAGATCTCTTTATGCTGAGGTTGAACATTGATTGTTTTGTTCAGATACAGAGTTGTTAGATTGCATGAGTTGCTTGATTTGACTTTAAAGTATATTTTTGAGTAAGAATAACGGACTAGATTACAAAAGGAACGAGGCCAAAGCTGCTCGTGTTTGTATAGCAGCTTTGCTACATTGTTTTTTTTAATAGCACTCAATAGCATTAAGTAAAGAAAACACTGTTTAATTATCAGTTAATTGAATGCAATGTTGGAAAAAAAATATAAAAAAATCTTGTGGACATAGTTAAATATGAGAAAAAAATAGAGACCTATTTTTATTCTGGGTCTCTGCTTGTGTGAGGAAAGCTGTTTGTTTGCATCTGTGTTTTTCATATTACAGACGTGGGTCCCCCTGGGATATTGAAGGCTAGCCGATAAGGCGCAGCCACGCTGGAGGCAAATCATATAATGGTTCTTACAATATTGCTCTATTTAAAACTATAGGCACATGTTTTTGTTTTGCCGTCTATTTGTTCTGTAATGTGACCTCTTGTTAATAACCACTTGTCTGTCTCTTCACTGTCCCGGCAAACTTGTTGTTCGAAGCTCGTTTCCTTGACTACGAAGAAGTGTCCTCGCAGACTTTAGTGGATCTTTAAAAAAAAAAGACCGGTGGACTAATTTGGTTTTATTTCACAACCAGCAGTCTCACACGTCGGCTTTTAGATTTCTCTTAAAGTCTGCACACACGGAACATAGTCACGGATTCTGTCTGTCCTTTCACTTAACATCTTTTCACTGTCATGAGCTACTCACCGACGTGTAGCTTGTCGTTAGCACCAGACTTACCTTCTGAACTCTTCAAAGTGGGCTCTTTTTCTTTTATCTTTCCTACTCTCTGTATTTCACATACGTTTACATATGTTTGCTTCCTCTGGTTATTCATCACCCTACTTATTTCCCTTTTTCAAATTTTATTCTGCTCGCCTACTTTTTAAAACTTGTGCTTTTTTTATTGTCATTTGATGTTTGACATAATCCCCCTTAATCATTTCTGAAGCTATTTTTAGATTGAGCATTTGTCTCGTTTGTGTCTAAATAAGCTATAAAATGTATAATAAATAGTGGACGGGGATGTTTATGTTCATGTGCTGGATGAGGACCCGTTTGTAACTTGAATGCTAACTGCGTGTGTTTCTTTCTTCAGGCGCTGCTGTAAATTTGGCACTGGTCACCCCTGAGAAGGCAATTAAACTGGCTGCTAATGACCTCTTCAGGCATCACCTCTCCAAGGACGGGTAAGCAGGATCGCCTCAGGAAGTCCTCGCCGTCGTCTCGGGGACATCGAGTCACCGAATACTTCTCTTCTCTCAACAGAAAGGGGCTGTCGTTGTTTAAAGAGATGCTGGCGGGTTGCGGCGCCGGCATGTGCCAGGTCGTCGTCACCACCCCCATGGAGATGCTCAAGATCCAGCTCCAGGACGCAGGCCGAGTCGGTGAGAATCGTGCAACATCCATGTTGTGGAATCCTCCATGTGTGCGACTCAAATCAGTGTTGTGTAGGGATGAGAATTGATAAGATTTTAACAATTCAGATGCCTTATCGATTCCTGCTTATCGATTCGATTCCTTATTGGGCAAGGGGTGAACAAAAGAGCACAAACGGGTTTATTTACATTAATTTTCTATAATGCTGCACACACCATATACAGTATGTATACATACTACACTGCGCAGCGCTAACAGAGAGTGGCGTTAAGTGGCGGAAAAATATAACAGTATCGTTTTTATGGTATTGTATCATGATTAGGGCTGTCAGCGTTAACGCGTTAATCTATGCGATTAATTTGGCCGCGTTAACGCACTAAAATATTTTAACGCAATTAACGCAAGTTTTTTTAAAGTTTTTTTACATTTTTTTTAAAAACCGCGGTATTACGGTTTGACACTGTTTCCGTTTTTAAAACAATCATTTCTCCGCGAAAATAAGGAGCAGAAATCAGTTTAAACTCGTGGATGAATCAGTCGGGTTTCCTCCTGCTCCTCCTTCCTCCCGTCTCCCCCTCTGATACACAGAGGAACGGAGGGGCGACGTGTCGGGTGACGCGGCGCGGAAAGAACGCGACACACGAAACCTTCAACGTGATTGGTCAATCCGTTTGTCTGTCAACATTTCGGGGGGAAAAAAACCAATGAACACTCAGTAAATCACAAAGGACCTCCCACCTCACAGGTTAGGCTCATTTAGCAGCCTGTCAGTCAGAGAACCAGAGGACACGGCGCGAGGACAATGAGGCTCATTTCAGAGCTGAGATTGTTCTGGAATGTTTGATGTATAACACGTGGGGGTGTGTCACATGCAAAAGACTTTAAAAGGTGAATTTAATTTATTTAGTAAAATGTATAAAATGCCCCCAGCCTCCAGAGGGTTAACGTGACATATGTGAATGTCAGTCAGTTACCAAGGCCACTGGTTCTGCTGCTGTTCAATGTTAAAGATGACAGGACCAATGGGGTTTCAATATACTTTTTTTTTTTTTACTAATCTGATGTTTCACTGAAGAAACAATTTATCATCCACGATATTAAATACCTCGCTGGCACTTTATATGTAGGATCCTCTTTGAAAACACAGCTCTGTGTGAAGTTTTGTCTTTAAAAAGAAGGGAAACACTTTTAACCCTTGTGTTGCCTTCGGGTCATTTTGACCCGATTAAATATTTAACCCTCCCCCCGCCTTTGGGTCATTTTGACCCGATTCAATGTTTCACCCTCCTGTTACCTTTATATTTACTAACATATTTTACCCTTTGGGTTCAATTTGACGCCAGCAATTAAAACCTCCAGAAAATTATTAGAATTAATATTGTTTTCCAAGTTTAAGTGTGAGGCACTTTATGTTTGTTTGTTGACTACCGAAAGAACACCGACATTAAACATTGAATGGGGTCAAATTAACCCGAAGGCGGCAGGAGGGTGTAATATTGATTCGGGTCAAAATGACCCGAAGGCAACATAAGGGTTAAACGGTGACATTTTTTTGTTTTTGTAAAATGTATAAAATGAGCCCAGCCTCCAGAGGGTTAACGTGACATATTTGAATGTCAGTCAGTTACCAAGGCCACTGGTTCTGCTGTTTAGTGTTAAAGATGACAGGACCAATGGGGTCTCAATATATATATATTTTTTACTAATCTGATGTTTCACTGAAGAAACAATTTATCATCCACGATATTAAATACCTCGCTGGCACTTTATAGGTAGGAGCCTCTTTGAAAACACAGCTCTGTGTGAAGTTTTGTCTTTAAAAAGAATGAACTTTTAACTTTTAATTGCGATTAATTAATCGCAATTTCAAAAGGTGCGATTAATTAGTTAATTTTTTTTAATCGATTGACAGCCCTAATCATGATATTTATGGCAGGTATGGTATAGAAGATCGTGACAACCAGGTAGAGGCAGAACAGACTCGAGGAACAGCAGAGCACAAGACTGAAAGACTTGTTCACGCCAACAACAAAAAAAGGAAGTTGGTTGACAATATTATACACAATATTACTATTATTATAGTATTATAGGGCCCGATCACTGACTTGGTGTCAGAATGGAGGACCTATAGATTATCATACAACGTCCAACATCGATGTTCGTGGAAGTCACCACCCCCGCGCGCTCACGCTCACCTTTTTCATCTCTGACCCGTTTTCATGCCTGATAAGCATGTCTGCTTTCTCCGGGAGGATACGCGATCTCTCAGGACTTATTGTGTCTCCAGCCGTGGAGAACACTCTCTCAGATGGGGTGGAGGATGAACACAAAGATATGAGGAGGTGTACAAGACGTGCTGTATCCTGTGACCCAGACAGACTACCAGCCTCTGAACCGGTCTGACTGAACGTCATCAGCTAAATTGGATGGACATTATTTATATAGTGAAAGCTGGTTGACACAATGAAACAAATTTGGCTGACGATCCCAAACAATCGGTTCACTGGGAACCGGTTCTAAAACAGAACCGGTTCTCGATGCCCATCCCTAGTGTTGTGTATATTGACTTTTTTTCTTCTTTTTCTTTTAAAAGCAGCCCAGCAGCAGAAGCCGGTCATGATGTCTCCCACCAAGCTCGCGGCCGCCAACGCCGTGCTCCGGCGCGCCTACAACTCCGACGCGGTGGTCTCGGCCCCTCGAGCAGTTTCGGCCACACAGATTGCGAAAGAGCTGTTCCACAAGAAAGGCATCATGGGGCTCTACAAAGGGCTCGGGGCCACGCTGATAAGGTGAACCCGCTGCTCCCTCACGGTCTACTGGGTCGACCAGTTACGACCAAGAACCAGTCAGTCGGGTGTCCAGTCTGACGGGTTTTCTTCTCCCCTTTTTCTTCTTCTAGAGATGTCCCCTTCTCCGTCATCTACTTCCCGTTGTTTGCCAACCTGAACAGCCTCGGCAAACCCAGCGCCGAGGAGGCGTCGCCCGTCTACTGGGCTTTCGTCTCCGGCTGTGCGGCGGGCTCCACTGCCGCGGTGGCTGTGAACCCCTGTGACGGTGAGTTTGAGAGCCAGCTTAAAAGTCCAGGAAAATCTAGCTTTGTCCTGAAAACTGTAGTTCAACATTTTTATTTTCCTTTCTTTTATTTTTATTTTTAAAAGCTCCCCGAAACATAAAACATTGCTTTCTTAAAGGGCTGCGTTGTGTTCAGGGTCATGTGGCATCTAAAATGCTGGTTTATGGACCGGAGCATTTTGACTATTCACAACGTTCTTATCTTCCCAAATTGTTGAATAATGTTCTCGGCATGTTTTGTTTCACTTCCACAAATAACTTCTGAGATCCAACTGGATTAGTTGAGTTATAGCCATTTACTAGTCTTTGTAAAATCTGACTTCCACAGAGATGAATATTTTGTTTTATGGCAATATTTATCAGGGTTCGTACGGTCATGGAAAACCTGGAAAAGTCATGGAATTTTAAAATGTTCATTTCCAGGCCTGGAAAAGTCATGGAAAAAACTTAAATCATAAAAGTTTGGGAAGAGTCATGGAAATGTGTTATCACATTTTAATTTACCCTGAGTTTGAAATAATTAATATGTATTTTTAAAGAAAGACGCTCAAAATAGAAGCCACATTTTCATGTTTATACCGAGATTTCAGTTTGGTGATGGAAATTTGGTTTAAAGTCATGGAAAAATCCATTGGTCAAAATGTGTAAGAACTCTGATTTATGAATTTGTCAATTTGCTGGGTAGTGAATTAAATATATATTTTTTCATTTTTTTCTCCAGTGGTGAAGACGAGGCTGCAGACGCTGAACAAGGGGCCCAGTGAGGAGACTTACAACGGGGTTGTGGATTGTGTGAGGTAAGACGGCTCGCCCACTCTTCCATAACTACATGTTTATTTATTTATTTTTTTGTGCATGCGTGTGAGAGACTTCAAACACAAACTCCTCCCTCTGCTTCTCCACAGTAAAATAATGCGAAAGGAGGGGCCCGCTGCCTTCCTGAAAGGCGCCGGCTGCCGGGCTCTGGTCATCGCGCCTCTGTTCGGCATCGCTCAGGTCATGTACTTTGCCGGAGTTGGCGAATACATCGTGGACAACACTCCTCTGAACCGCCTGTCGGCGTGAAAGCGCGCACCGACGTGCCGGCTACGCGCCGGACCTCCGCGAGCGTCGCCGGGCGAAGAACTGGCAGCTGCACGCCGTTTACAGCAACGAACAAACGACCATCTTGTCTGGCAGCTAACGATTTCAACTTCTGTACAGCTGTGTTGCACTGAAACACTTTTGTGACTTATTGAGTGGGCGGGGCCAATGTTTGCCCTGGGCCGAGGGGGCTCGGAGCTGCAGTGTTATTCTGTCGTTGTCCCCGAGGCGGTCCCGGTTCCCTCTGTGAGGGAGGGGAGCTCACTCCATCAAAGAGACACACACATTTTTTCTGTGTTTTGTCTTCCATGTCATCCCGTTTCATATTTAGCATGCGACTTTCTGAGTTGCTCAATGCAGCAGCTTGTATTGCGTTGTATGTTTTGTTTGTTGTTGCTCCTTTTCCATCGCCGTCTCGCGGAGCCTTTGGGGCACAATTTATTGCAACGGGATTTTATTTTGAAATACATTTCAGTAATAACTTTTGAGTTTACACGTTTGATGTCACTGATTATGAACCTTCCTCCTGACATGGGACCATATGGTTTGCCAAACCATAACGGCCCTGTTCTATACTTGATATTCGCCCTACGGTTGTCTACTAACAGTCTGTGAAGTGCAGTGTTTGTGTTTTACTACCTGCAGAAACTTGAGATGCAGTAATGCACATTATCTGTTTGTTTGTCCACGTAACCTTTTTCAATAACTAATGCATACCTGGACCCATAATACTTTTTGCTTTATGCCTTCTTACTGTGACTGAGCATGAACACATGACTGTTACAATAGTGTTTGCGATTGCTTTTTGTACATACCGTGTGTGTAAATATACATTAAACTTTGCAATATACTCCAGTGTTCATGGATTGATTTGATAAAGAGGGAAATGCAAATGAAGGGAAACAGACTTCAGGTCTGTACATCTGAAGGTTTTGTTTTACACACTGATTAAACTTTCATCGTTGTACTTCAGATAATTTGGTAAATGTAACTCAGTTTAATACATTTGTTGTGCCAATATATTGTTTCAAAAGCCCTTTGTCCTGTAACCAGCATCACGTGACTGGTTTAGCATTTTATATATATACGTGTATACACACATATTTAGGGATTTGTTCTGTTTTTTTACATCTTTTAAAAAAAGTTGTCGGTCATGCACTCATTTCCACGTACGCAAAACCTAAATGTGTGATCCATGTAAACGGAAATCCATATTAATTTTTAGAATCAGTTGAATTGATGAAACTGGTTTCACACGATGAAAACAAACACGTAAAGCTCGGAACATAAAGGCCTTTCGGAGAGCAAACGAGAAGAACACGACAAAACCTTCAGGAAAATGCGGGCATCACAATCCTCAATAAACCCCAAATAAAAATAGTATACGTGCGTACTTAAACACACACATATACATATTGTAGCGACCCTGTGAAGTGGCTGTCAATCACAGTGTGGCACCGTGCGTGCTGGTCGAGGGGGCGTGCCTGTGATTGGCGGAGTAGAGGGGAGGCGGGGTTAACCTGTCGGAAAAGGGGAGTTAAGGGTGGTTGACGGGAACCGTTGTTGTTGACGCTCGAGCTGCTGAGCCGAAAGGAGCACGCTGTATGTGTTGGTGGATGCCCAATAAAGGAAGAGTAATAACGTCGTCCCGTCGCCGTGTCATCAGTGCCATAACGTCCAAGACGTTACAATATTAACATATATATATGCACATACCTGCATCTCTCATACATACACTCACATAAATACTGTTAATTTACACCCCTACCACTGTTGGCGACGCCAACCCCCATCATACATCTCCAGATATTATATAAGGGTATGTATTAATATGATACTATTATATATGTTGTTGACTTTAGCTTAAAGCCGTGGACCAGGATGAGATAGTTCTCTCTTTAGCACCGTGTATTCTGGATATTGATAGTTTCATATTCACTACATCAAGGCAGCCAGCTAACCACGGGGGCTTCTTCAGAGTGTGCGATGGACTCCAGCGCATAGCCGGCATTGAGCGTGTTCACAAAGGGCTCCACGTATCTGCCAGAGAGCCTCAAACATCCAATGATCTGACCGGACAGAACCAAACCCTTTGCAGACTTTACGGGAGCGCGCATCGCAGTCCGATTAAATAAACAAACTCATCAATAAAAGCACCCAATATTTGTTTTTTATTATGGTTAACATCATGGCAGAAACTATATTCTATAATTCACATCTTATTGGCACCCCAACAAAAATAATTCACACAAAAATGCAAACTAGCTCACAGTTACAGACACAGACGCATGTGTTATTCGTGAGCTTATTTTTTGATGACTTTGGTGATTCAGTTCATCATCGGACCTTCTTCCCTGACCCTTTGGGTTAATATCACATCTACACTTCCTCTATTGTGCTTTAAAGTAGAAATACTTGACAGTGGTGGCGTAGAGCCAATATGTACATGTTGAGGGATGTCCTGGAGAGGGATCCTCCTCTGTTGCTCTCCTGCAGGTTTCTTCCCTTTTTTTCCCCCTGAAGGGTTATTTGGGAGTTTTTCCTGGTCCGATGTGAGGTTTTGGGGCAGGGATGTCTATGTGTACAGATTGTAAAGCACTCCGAGACAAATTTGTAATTTGTGAAATTGGGCTATACAAATAAACTGAATTGAATTGAAAACTGAATTGAAATAACGAGATCTATGTAAATAGGGCCCTCGCTGGAGGCTCGTTTCCTGTTTGACTAAGTAGGCACATCATGGAAAATCTACTCGGCAAAGGTCGGCTAGTCCTCAAAACGCTTAAGCACACTAAGTCGTATTGATTACACAAATCGGGCGACAAATGGCACAATAAATAAAGTTAACTGCAGGTGCATTAAAATAGCGGTCCGTATTTACAGCACATTCCTGTGTCGAAGAAGGCTTCACGCGCCGAGCGGCGGCTCGCGGTGTGTGACGAGGCCGAGGAACGTCACGCAGAGGAGCAGAGGAATAATCATTCCCGGGGCTGGAGGAGTTGAGGAAGGAGGTGGGGAAGATAACGATCCGGCGTGGATCGTGTTTAATTTAGCCCGTGGACAACTGGAATGTATCCACTGGGGATCTCTCGCACTGGTTTTCAGTGAACTCCCCGCCACCAGATCTCTCTGGACTATGAGAAATGACATTGAATTGTAACTTTGGCGTTTTATTTCCTCCATCAGACGGGTTGTTGTGAAGGGATCGGTGAGCGTGTGTTGGGCTGGCTGGTGGGGGGAGGGGCTTAGGGGGTCTTGGGGGTCAACTCACCATCTATATAACCTCCCTGTTGTTCCTGATGGCACAACACAGGACCATACTGAAGATCATCCCGATGATCTGAAATGAGATGCACAATCGGGACGTGTTAAAAGACGTGTGTGGAGCTTCATGTCATCTTTAGATTATATTTATTTATTTATATGAATGTAACTTTTTGTAACTTCTCACCATAACTCCTGCCATCCCAATCCCGATGTATCCAATGATGTGCAGCTTTTCATTGAAGAACTCTGTTATTGCAGTGAGGCAGTCCTAAAAACAACAATACAATATTCATATTGTTATTGTTGTAAGTGCTGCACATAATCCTGCAGATGCAACAACACACTAATACCGAATTACAGCAAATCGGCTCATCTTAAATTAGCTCCATGCCGCCACCTTGTGGTTTAACAGGGTATAGCAGGCACGAGTGCTCACCTGGGCCTTCTCAGCCTCCTCTGCACACAGCGTGCTCATCTCGTCTGGTGTGGAACCTCCGCAGCAGTTCAGCTGCAGATGTGGAAAGTTAAAAAACGATCAAAGATGTGACGCTGGTGGTGTTTATTGTGATAGGAGGGGGACACGTTGGACTCACGGTTTTGTGGTACAAGGATGCGATTGCGGTGCCATTCGGAGAGGAGAGGTCAGCGATGGAGATGCTGTAAAACTTTTGGACTTCCTCAACAATCTGTGACAACAACAACGTTTTCAGAGTTAACAGTTTTTGTTTTTTATCCATTGAAGTCTGCTTTTAAAAATAATGATGACTAAAGTGTTGTACCTGTTCCTTATTCATGAATCCAAACACTCCAGCAGCGATCTCTGCTCCAAAGATTATCAGAAGGCAAGTAAAGAACTGCAGAACAGAAGAGAGGCTTATTACTGCCTTATATATATATATATATATATATATATAAATTTGTTTATTTGTATATATATACTTTATGTATATATATATATATACATATATATATATATATATATATTCTTGGTCTTTTATGATTGTTTTGTCAGTTTCTGAATAATTTCCTAGAAATAATTATGTCATTTATTATTACTTTACCAATGTAAAATATGCAGTAGGAATGTTCATGAAAGAAAAACTCCATTCTAACCAAATATTATATTAATTTACCAGAAACTGTTTTCTCTATATTCATAATTGTGCTTGTCTGCTTACAGATTTAACATTGTTTTTTTACCTGCTGTGAACTGACTAAAATACTCTAATGAATATCTATATACAATATATCAAATTATAATTCCCCTATAATTACTACTGAAATGTACCAACAGTTTTCCAAATGTCATGGAAGTTACTCAGAGTTGTATTTATTTATGTTTGTAAAAAGGACAATAGGGCATGGAAATTATAGTCCATTTAAAATAAAGCTCACCACACAGTATATATGCTAAAAACACCAGTAGAGGAACATCAAAATATGCCACTGCTGTGCATGAATATAAAACCACCGCTCACCGATGAGAGAAGACACTGAGACTCACGCACAGCGCCAAAACAACCAAAGAACCCGACGACCATCATCAGCCCTCCTGCCCCGAGGAGGATGTACACAGCTGAGTGGGCACAGAAAGGCAGAAGGATCATTACTGTGTATTGTGTAACCCTGTGGACATGACTCAGAAACACAATCCACCATTCCTGTCATTAAAAGAAGCCTCAAGGACTGGCGTCACATGACCGCAGTTCACAGCTGCAACAGAAGGGGGCAGCACTATCCAACTGATGTCAGGTCTTGAGGCACAACGTGTATGAAAGGCTGTTGTTGTGTTGGACTAGCAGCAGAAGAGTGTAGGTGGAAACTCTTCGAGGGGCCTCACAGCTCTGACTCGCCGCCCACAATTCAGTCTGATTTCCAGCCCACTCCTTCAGTCCGGCCTCTCGGGCATTTCAAAGCTTTGAGTCGACGTGACAGCAACAGGAATGCAACACACTGCTCTTTGAGGTTGTTTGAATTGCTGCTTCAAATAGTTTGTCTTTGTTATTTTTGGCCGTATCATGAAGCATTTAATCTGTCAGATTACTCTTGAAACTGTGTCATGGTGTCTTTTTCATTTTGCCTGAATTAGCCTTCTTACAAGAAGTTTTCAAAAAGCTCTAGAAAGTTATTAGTGAATCATGGGGGGGAATTATAAGACAATTGACTCCTGGACACCCACACATGCAAGAGGCCGCACCAGCTCCCCAACAGGAGCAAGACACACCGACTGTATAGTTGTAGGGCCTCTTTTTGTTGTAGTTTTATGTCACGTTGTACTTATTTTGGTTATTCTTTCGTTACTTTATGTCTCATTAAAGTTGTTTTGTGTCTCTTTGCAGCTATTTTGGTCTCTTTGGTCTCAATTAGTCTCTTAGTAGTAATTTTTTTAACTTTTTGAGTGACATTTAGTTGGTGAAGGCTGGAAGGGGGAGGGGGTGGGGGTGACACTTTGGGCCTGAAAGCCTGTGCATGGTCGACCCGTTCAGTAGCCCACCCATGGGTTGGATGGATGAGCGTTTGTTAAGACAGTCCAACAACTGAAACCTCTGAAAATAAATCTTCTGGCCGGCTCCAAATAGATGGACATTCTTCTTATCTACAGAGGTGGTCAGACTCTGTATCACGATTGGAATTGGAATTAAAGCCGATGGAGCTATCGAGTCTATTGAGGAACAAGGCTTCCAGTTTATTCAGACGTTGTGTATCTGTGGTGCTGCGGGGTAAAACACAGCAGAACCCGTCCAGCTGGTAAAAAGACAAATCTAAATATATTGGATTTCTGATCGCTGCAGAATTGGACGACATCCTCCAACCATCCCGGCTCTCTCCCCCGTGCGCCTGAATGTCGTCACCTCCTCGCTCTGCTCCCTTTCTCCCAGCCCTCACGACTGGGGCCCTCCACGCGGTAACTGTACACCGAGCCCGTCCCCCCGAGGTCCACGCTAAGGGTCTAGCCGGTGACACAGACAGCAACCACCGCAGCAATTTAATTAATCCACATGGGGTTGTTGTGTCGGGGAGGGTTGGGGTTTGCAAGCTGTTGTTTTTCCTGCCTGCTGAACAAAAGGGGAGGTGAAGACGAGGGCGGCTGGAAACCAGGGACACGGCGCTCCAGCGCAGAGCGTAAGCGATGGAAAGAAACCAGCGGCCAAGACGCCGTCGACTGTGGTCACAAAGTGTCGACACAGCAGTGCTCGTGGCCGCCGCCGCCGCTGCTTTGAGCGCTTCCTCTCAGTGCGGTTGGTGCCGCTATCTCGCGGAGCGGGTTGCTGGTAAGCGACACCTCGCCTCGCTGTCTCTCGGGTTTCACTCAAATGCACAAAATGGCTATTTGCAGGGGCAACGAGGGTGACGGAGTGGAAATAAGCCAGCCACCCCGGAGGGAACGCTCACACGTTTGCCCCGTTATGGTATCACTGTGTTCCGCCCGTGTGCAAGGCGGTGAACGCGGGCAGCGCTCTGCTCGTGGTGTTTGTTTCGTTGCCAAGGCCGTGAGACGGCCGGCCTCTCAGATGTATAGATGCGCCGACAGCAACGCATCCATCAATCTGCGGCCGTCTGTTGTTGTTGTTGTTGCCCAACAATCCGAGGGGGGGGGGGGTCAACAGGTCAACACGTGTGTATCCAGACCAGTGCTGCATATACTAGGCACCGTGTATACTCGATGTGTGCGTAGACGGATGTATTTCTATGTGATTAAACGCTTCAAGAGAGCCCCCCCTCCCTTTTTTGGCGGCTGCAGATACGTAACCATGGTAACCCGCGCCAACCTCACGAGAAACACACATTTGGGAGAATCATAGTCAGTCTGATGCGAAGCCAAGCAGAGCGCAATCTTACACTTCACACCGAAGCGCTGTCGACGTTACAGAGCCGTCCACGACGTGGTTGTTTACTACCGCATTGCATTCTGGGATGTGTCGGCGTATTGTCCCTAAAAATAGCGTGTTATTGTGGAATTTCAGACACAAACCGAGATTTCCGTCCTGGATGATGAATAACTAAATTAACATAATTATTATTAGTCGTGTGTATTATGTGTGTGACAAGTAGGGCGAGCTCTGAGATCGTTTACATGTGAGATGAAACCAAACGGTATCTCACCGTCGGTAGTTTGAATAAACGGATTAAAAAACGGTGGGAACAGAAGTATACTGTAGCTCAATAACGTGGTGAATAATATCATCCATGCTGTGTTTGAAAGCATTTACGTCCAGTTTACATTTAGTTTTTTTACAGTATTTTTAAAGTATATATTTCCAGTAGCAGACTGTATTTGATTTGAGCTTCCATCCCTCCGTGCAGCCTCTTTTCCCACTCGCATTTTTACAAGCTGCTGTATTTCATCTTCAGGATGGTCTCCTAGTCACCTGCCCCACCCCGCCGGGCTCATCCCGCCCCGAGGGAGGCAGCCGGCTCCATGGCAGCACGGCACAGAGCTGATGAAGTGAAGTCACCATTTTAGGTCATGGTCTAAACGGGAGTAACAAGAATAGGCTTCATTCTAATCATCTGCTCCTACGCAGAGAGGGAGAGAGAGAGAGAGGGGGAGAGAGAGAGGGCCTATTGTATGGCCTATACTGCCCCACCACTGAAGGGTGTTTGTCCACTCCACTGTACGTTTCAATCCCCTACACTGTGTGTTTTATTCTGATTGATTATCATTAATCAAAAGCAACCTGAGCACAAAGTGCCACAGACGTAAAGATCTTTCAGCGGCTCATTAATCAGTCTGAGGCTCCGGTCCGTTCGTCACCGCTTGAGCATCTCTGACTGATCGTTTTGTAAAACTCCAGTGAGAGAGGAAAATATAATCAATATCTGTAAACATGAGCAATTATCTCCACAACCCCTTAAAAACAAGGCGCTACCACTAATGGCGCGCATGTCGATAACCGTTTGACATATCCTCTTCCACCCCCCCCCCCCTTCCACCCCTCCACCCTCTTCACCATATGTGCCGTGAGTGGCCCCTCAGAGCGAGGTGGCACGTTTCACGGGTCGAATAAGTGAGGATGTCAATGGTGATTAGGAACACTCGGGAAAATGAGTTTCCATCGTGCGACGCGCAGAGGAAGTGATGAAGTATCGTGATGCATTGTGGGTGAAATGTGCCTGTTAGGCGGTCATTACGACTCTGTGCACCTGCTGCGCTTCGGTTAAAATGTCGGAGGGGAAACCCCCCCGGGTGGTTTTGTTGTAAATGATTATTACAGCGCTCCATAAAACCTGATGTCATCGGGCAAGAAGTCCGGTCCTGAACGCTGGAGATGGAGACAGTTTACACCTAAAATGGATTTATTTTGACATGTATTTTTGACTGGTTTCACATTTAAAAGAAGAAGAAGAAGAAGAAGAAGAAGAAGAAGAAGAAGAAGAAGAAGAAGAAGAAGAAGAAGAAGAAGAAGAAGAAGAAGAGGAAGAAAAAGAAGGAGGAGGAGAAGAAGGAGGAGAAGAAGGAGGAGGAGGAGAAGAAGGAGAAGAAGGAGGAGGAGGAGGAGAAGAAGGAGAAGAAGAAGAAGAAGAAGGAGGAGGAGAAGGAGAAGAAGAAGAAGAAGGAGGAGGAGGAGGAGAAGAAGAAGGAGGAGGAGAAGAAGAAGAAGGAGGAGAAGAAGGAGAAGAAGAAGAAGAAGGAGGAGGAGGAGAAGAAGAAGGAGGAGAAGAAGGACGAGAAGAAGAAGGAGGAGAAGAAGAAGAAGGAGGAGAAGAAGGAGAAGAAGGACGAGAAGAAGAAGAAGAAGACTTTTCCTTCTCATCTCTAATAGTAGCTGCAGCTCACGTGGTACATTTACACAAATCTGTCACGACTGAGTTATTACAACGACTTCACTGAATCAGGAAACATTGCATCACAATAATAATAAACACAGAACTAAAAGTGTTATTTAGGAACTGTATGTCAAGTGAGGTGTGATTGGAGGACGTACCGATGAAGAAGGTGCCGGGGGCGTCGTCAGCCGTCAGCAGCCGCACTGTCTCGGGGTCAAACCGGAGCCAGAGTCCCACCGCCAGCACCAACAGGCCCGACAGCTGAGGAGCGATGCATTGTGGGATCAATATTCATGTCATAGTCACACACTTTTACAGAATATTTAACGTGGGTCGAATGTGGCGCCATCTAACGGTGAGGTTGCAGACACGCCCCCAGGAAGTGCACCATGCTTAGTGGACAAACAGGGGAATGACAATTTCCGTGTAACTCAGCAAATAATTCTTATTTTTAGGGAATCATATTTCCCAAATATGGACCCCTTATTCAAATGATTAGATCCTAAAAGTAACAGCCAAGTTATTTTCCTTCATCCATTCATGTGAATGAGCCTGAGAACGAGGCCTGGGGGGGCGGGGTTAAAGGAAGAGCTTTGTGCGCTTGCTTTAAGCCCCATGGATGTGGAAGATTGCGAAAAAAAAGATACATGGTTAATCTTATCAGAATTTCAATAGGCAAACTTTTTTTTGCTCCATGCGCCACAAAGCAACTTTCATAGGCCCCGCCTCTGACGTGGTGAAGGAGAACAACGGTGGCCGAAAACATGAATGGACCTATACCTAGAGCCAGTATTGCGTTTGTCCATTCTGGGCTACTGTAGAAAAAATGGCTGCCGGCTCCGTGAAGAAGGAGTATATACAGGACTGTCTCAGAAAATTAGAATATTGTGATAAAGTTCTTTATTTTCTGTAATGCAATTAAAAAAACAAAAATGTCATGCATTCTGGATTCATTACAAATCAACTGAAATATTGCAAGCCTTTTATTCTTTTAATATTGCTGATTATGCTTACATTAAGAAAACTCTAAAATCCTATCTCATAAAATTTTAATATTTCCTCAGACCAAGTTAAAAAAAAGATTTATAACAGCTGAGTGTTTGTCAAGGCTCAGGAAACCCTTGCAGGTGTTTCGAGTTAATTAGACAATTCAAGTGATTTGTTTAATACCCTACTAGTATACTTTTTCATGATATTCTAATATTTAGAGATAGGATATTTGAGTTTTCTTAAGCTGTAAGCCATAATCAGCAATAAATCAGTTGATTTGTAATGAATCCAGAATGCATGACTTTTTTGTTTTTTTAATTGCATTACAGAAAATAAAGAACTTCATCACAATATTCTAATTTTCTGAGACAGTCCTGTATATACACACACATACATATATATACTGTATATATATATATATACATATATATACATACAGTATATGTAAACAAATAAATACATATATATATAAACATACAGTATATATATACAAATAAATAAATACATATATATATGTATAAATATAAATATATACATACAGTATATAAATACATAAATACATATATTTATATCTTAAAACCCATTTTAATAGAACAGCTTTTAAGCGATGTCGTCCTTTAATGCAGTTCTTTGGTTCCCCTAATTTAGTTTTATATTTTATATTTGTATCTTACCATTCTATTTTGTTTTGCCTTGATTCTCTGTAGAGCACTTTGTAAACTTTGTTTTTAAAGGTCCTATATAAATAAAGTTATTATTATTATTATATATATTTATATTATATTTAATTTCTGCCAATACACCCCCCTAAATGCTAAACACTGTTCCTTTAATTCACAATGTTTGAACTATCTTGAATCGTCCCTTTTTATTTGTCGGATTTAAGTGTCTCTGGAGATCAGCTCTCGATGGTGTTGCCCAGAATTCACTTCGCAGTTAAACACTGAGGCCCATCACGTTGTTTTCTTCTTCTTCGGGCTCCTCTGTCGATTAACATTCTGCCGGTGGCGCTCTCGTCTTTGTCCCGTCGACAGAGCGGCTCCTCCTGAAGCTCGCTGTCCGCGTCTTTCTTCTGTTGGTAGCCAACAAACCGCCGGAGGGAGATGCCGATGCGTCGCCTCGTTAACGACTTTGAGACTCTTAAAAAGCACGTGGAGCCCCGAGAACATGTCGACGACACGTTTCCAATAATCTTGTTGAGAGGACGCCGTGGCTCCCTGAACAGAAATAAACCAATTGATTGAAACCAGGTGACACCCCGAGAAAGTGTATCCCTGTGACCTTCTACACCACAAATAGCATCATTTGGTTCCTGCCACTTAAGATGAATATGAAATGTTGCAATACCAAATGTGTATCAAGTATAAGTGGATAATAAAAGATCTTTTTTTACAACATTTTACACTATACGTCCAATCGAGAACAGACTGAAACCTATCTTCTCTTACTTATCTTATGATATGAGATCTGATATTGAATTTAAACTTCAACAGCGACCTCTATAATACCAATCAAGTTGTGAGGAACCCAATGAATGAAGAGAACTAATAATTGAAGAAGGAGAACAGCAGCTTATGTTTCCATATGGACCGTCAAAATATCAGATCCTAACGGCAGGCCGCATCTCTGGTCCATCTCCCATGGTGCATTGCAGCCACCTGGCTGTGCCAGTCTCCCAGCGCCTGTGTGATGTAACTCCCACTGTCATTGGCTGCTTGTTTGGGCTCTGCACCCCAAACTGACAGCGTATACTGTACGCCCCTTCTGGCTCCCACCGCCACGGATCTGCGCTCAGTCCCGCAAACTCCGAGACAAAGAGGCCGCTGTGTGTGACACCAGCGATGGTCTCACAGAGCACAGACGAGTCAATGCTCCAAAGATACTGTATCATTTAGCGGTCAGCACGAGCATCCATCCACGACAAGTGCAGAGAGTCTGCAGCCGCAAGCAATTAGTCAATCAATCTATCAAATGGATCTGCAACGGGTGATCAATGCATTGCTGAAGTCATTTGTCATGCCAGAGGTGACATCATTCCAGGTGGCAAATGTGATAATATTTGGCTTTAATTGGTTTTATGTGATTGGTAATTAAATCTTTTTTTCAGACCAAACTAGCAGTTTGAAGACGTCTTCACTTCAGGAGAAATGTGCATTAGTCTCCATATTCACACATTTTATTGACAGAAAGATTGTTGAGAAATGAATTAGTTGCCTTTTTGATCTATTTTAATGAATTTATTTATTTGAACCCGTTGCAAACTGATGCTGAATTAACACGAGGGAGCCATTTATACACAATCCATGTACGCAGAGGATGGCAATGATATGCAACCTGCAGTCAAGGGTTGCAGGATAAGTCTGCACGGTCCTGGAAAATAAAACCTATACTGGAACTGAAGAATCTGTCTTTCACTCTGAGGTGAACAGGTTGCATGTGTCCACAACGCTTGGACAATAGCATCTTTATAATAGTTTTGTTTTGGGGGGGGGTTATAGGCCCAAACCATGTTTAATATTGCAATCATCTTCACAGAAAACAATTAGATGATCAATTACTGTACAGGAAATCGAAAGTGACTCCACAGTCTCCGGAGCCAGGTAACCTTATCTGAGAAGATGTTATAGTCATATAGACCACAACAAAAGCTTCCCTGGTGTTCCCAAAACAAATGAACCCTGTTGGTTAACAAATTAAAAATAATCCATTAGACCTGCTGCAGAGAAGTCACAATACAATGCCAGAGAGAGAGGACCATGAGAGAGGATCTGAACATGTAGTGGGTGTGTTGGAAAAGTGGCAGCAGAGTACCTTACTACATCACATGAGTGGCGTCATTTGATTTGACTCATTAATTTTTAGAAACAGCTCATACTTTCAGAGCTGCAATGGAAATGTATCATGGCTTCACATGAGGAATGATAACACAATGGAGGTTTTACGATGTAAGGACAACAGAGAGGAGTTTGCACCAAGCAGGTGGATATTAACCTACCCCAGTTTCCCATTGTATAATAGGTGAATTAAAAACTATATCTGACATATCAATAGACGGACCATCAGCCAGCAGCGTGCTGACCATGTCAACACTTCGAGGAGGCGGAGCGCGCGCATGCAGGGTTTTCACTTGCAGACAGAGCGTGGTCGTTTAAAATAAATAAATAAATAATAAGATATATAAACCGTCTTAGGCTATATATGCAATAATATAAGATGGCGATGGAAACCCGACAGTGATTTTCGAAAAGTGCAATAACGTTGTTTGCATGCGCGCGACGCGGACTTACCCAAAAGATGAAGTTGAAAACGAAAAGCAGATATTTCACGCATTTCATCCCTCCCTGCACTTTGTCCATGACGACGACGGATTTGTGGATATTTCCGATCTCTGAACGCTGTTTTTCTGCAGAGATCCTCGCGCCTCCCAGTTGGACATCCACCGTGCAATGAGGATGAAGACCTGCACAGCTTCACCATCCACACATGAGAACATGCGACCAAAGCATGCGCGGGGGGGGGGGGGGGCTGTCCGCTCGCAGGCTGACTTTCACCGCCCATCCGCGCACGCGCGTGTGTGTGCGTGAGTGTATGCGTGTGTGTGTGTGTGTGTGTGTGTGGTACTCAAGGTGCATATAGGACGATTGAGACCCCCGAGGGAGACGACGGGACGTCCATCAACAACATAGGGAACAGGTTCAGGTTTAGGTGACGTCACTTCTTGGAGTTTATCGCATGGTAATAAGGGCATGGTTTTATCATAAAGATACAAATCCACCAAGCAAGAGTCCTGTTTAATCATATTTTGTCAAATGTTGTGGAGGAAACGTGTAGGAAATGAGTAAATATACCAAACTATATAATCTATGTGGGTGGGAGATGTGAAACTGGTGGTAGATCCTGTCAAGTAGATAAAATGCATTTAATGACCAATGTGCTGAGGACCCAGAGGGCCCACTGCAGGACTGAGAAATGTATTTTAAATATTCACCTCTCGTACCATCGTGACCTAACATTTGAAGAATTGGACAAGAGTTTATCAACACTTTTAAATCCTCATCATCGTGCCACTGATGTCAGTGTTTGTGATGGAAATATGGGAACTGTACTAAATATATGCACCGAACACTGACCTGAGATCAGTCACATTATGAACAATGCCAAACGAGGTTTTACAAGGACTTTGGATTACATTTTAAAAATAACCTACTGATGTTCACACAACCAGAAGATTCCGACTTCAGTATAAAAGCCGACATATGTTCACGTTATTTAAATGTTTCTTTAAAAATAAATCTGTGAACTATCATAATGAATACTTATAGTGTCTGTGTTTAGTTTGAAAGCCTTACATCTTAAGACCTAGGGACATGCCTCAAATAACATACAATACAATAGCTCCACAACTATAGGCTTGTATTCATATTTCGAGGATACTTTAAAAAGAAGGGAGGAACAAGAGAGGAATATGAGTTGTCAAATATAAGCAAAATATAAGTTAACCTGTTAAGTCACATGTTAAGTTCACCTAATAATTTTTGTCCAAAACACAATTTTATTTCATGTTACAAATAACAGAAATCTTCCATAAACATTTAATTAGAAAAAAAAACACAAAGCATAGTTATGCATCGTGATGCAGTATTCATGTATGACTGAAGAGCTCAAATATGCAGGAGAATGAATGGATATAAGCGTCGTTTAGCAGAAGCCTGCACGAGGTGAGCTCACCAGAAAGCCTAATGGTGCCGTGTGCAAAGGCTCCACAAGTGGTCATGGCACTCGGTCGTTACAATTTCCATATCGTGGCCCACGCTGATCACAGCTTTTCAAACACGACTGTCACAAATAGTTAAGGTCAATGTCTAACCATAACCATCGTGCAAGAGTTTAGCAAATTGTGGGTTACCATCTCGTACAAAAGAATAATAGAACATCTTCCATCGCAACTGATTGGGAAATAGGATGAACCCCGCAGAGAACCAAAGTCCTGAAACATGATGTTTTTTAGCTGTTGGCTTGACCCCGTGAATGGCAACGTTGGTTTGTGCCAGCAAAAAAGTTCAATCGCATCTCAACTGCGTCAGATTCATCAGAAACGATCTGCCACTCAGTACAGCCATGCAGCTTTACATGCATGCCATGTCATACTGTACCTGTCATACTGCATCACTACCTGGTCACAAGCCTCACAAACAACTAACGACCCGTCACATCACCGTATAACAGACATTCAAAATCATGGAAAAAACTAATATGTTCAGCTTTGAATGCTGTATAAACTGTTCCAGTTAAAATCTTATTTTTAAATGCCTACATGGTCCTGCTTCTTCACTGCTTAATGAATATGTTACAACACACCAGTAATTCGCGGGCCTCAGTAAACGGGTACTGTCGTATTGCGCAAGACCTCATCTGAACAATCAGTCTTCTCTGTCCAACGAGCAAAACTCTGCAACTGTTTAGCAACATTATTGAAAATGCAACATGATTTTAATGTTTTTAAAAGAGGTATTAAATCATGGCTAAAATAAAAACAACATTGCTCTCACACCCAAAACCCGGTGAACACACTTGTAATGTGTGGATGTATCTGTGGATGTATTTGTGGACAGGTTGTTGTAAATCAGCGTTTTGCTTCTCACACTTAACACAGCATAAATGTATGTTACAATTATAATATGCCACTGTGAAGTCCATGTCAAATAAAGTCAAGTAAGTAAGTATAAGTCCACCACTTTGGTCCATAATGAAATGAGCTCAACAATTGGATGATTTGTAAAACGATGTATTGCCTGTTTCAGGTTTCACTTCAGCACCACAACAAGCTGTAATGCCCTGTTCCATTTCTCCTGTTTCTACTCTGTGTCTCCTTTGTCTTGATTGTTAATTCCCTTCACCTGCCCTCAGCCACTCCTCTGTCTCCTTGATTGGTTAATTCCCTTCACCTGCCCTCAGCCACTCCTGTCTCCCTGATTGCATCATGCCGTACACCTGTGTTTTTCCCCTATATGTCGTGCCAGTCTTTCCTTTTTCTCCTGTGTGTTTGTTGTCTTTTTCTCAGTCTTGTTGTGGCTCTGTTTCGATGTCTCAGTCTTTGTTCACACGGTGATTCCGAGTGTTTTTTTGTCGTTTCTTTCAAGCCAGAGTTTTTATGTTTGACCATTTCCGAAGTAAAGTGTTTTTGTTTCACTCAAACCTGGAGTCCAGCCGGTCTTTCTGCACCTGAGCCTCACCCCGTGACAAACCAACATGCCAAAGAGCCTCATTGAGATTCTATCATGACTTGGTCTCCTCTACTTAGTTTATTTACAATAAAATACAATAAAAGCCATTCACTCGAGTCATTGACAGAATATTCGTCACAATTTAGTAGGGCAGTTCTTCCATTGGTATTCGCCAAGAATAAGGAGGATACACATTGGGTTTAAAAGTGATGACAAATCTAAAAATGATGTATTTAGAGGATATGCAAATAAATTATTTTTTCATTCTAATAATAAAAGAAGCATCTTGTTTTGTATCTGTGTGCACAAGATGAACAATAGGCCTACTACCTTTTCAGGACTTCAGGAGCTTTCTAGAATATGTTATTTGTTTCGGCTTGCCGGAATGTAAATACAGTTTTTTTTTAATCTATTAGAATGTATACAAAAAATAAAACTAAAAAGTGTTTGCTTTTAATTGTAGAATGTAAACTGCCATCAAGAAACCAAATCCGAGCTCTGAAAGTCAAGCTTCTCGTGTTGTTGCCGCCTTTGTCTGCCGCTCTGATGTGGGAGGGAAACAGCGACCTCCTGTTCTTCTGCCAGAGTATCAGTGAGGATCACATCACGAGACACATCACATCACCGCCTCTTCATTCATCAGATGACAGCTCCGGCAAGAGTCAGCAGATGGACAGATGGATAGATGGAAAGATAGAGAGATGGAAATGATTAATAGTTTCCATGTAACCTCGAATATGATCACTGAACTGCATCAACGGCCACATATTAACCGTATCAGTTTGGTCATCTGATCCTGTCATTGAATTGAGGCTGTAATCCTCACAGTGGAAGTATACAACCAAACTGAAACCATATCCTCAGAGTATAATGGAGTCAGAATCCCATTATCCCCCCACAGCCACCCCTCCTCACTCTCCTCTGCTCTTTGTGCTTCACGTGTAAAATCTGCAATAATGTAACCGGATCTCCATGAGGGCAAACAGTCATGCTTATTATCCAATAGCATTTTTGTGTATTCAGAAAAGAGCTATTTAAGTTTTGAATTATTATTATTATTATTATTATTATTATCATTATTGTTGTTGTTGCTGTTATTATTAATAGACTAGGGGTGTCAAAATAATGTTGGCATTGTATTCTATCAGTGGATTTTAAATCATGAAACAGATTTAGGATAGACTGAGCACCTGTCTCCTCTTCTTTCTCCACTTATGGATGAATGTTCATCTCTCCATTTCACATTATTAACTCTGCTTCCTCTTCAGAGTCCTTGTGACTTCACATCTGATGTGAGGTCAAAGGTCAGGGATGTCGTATGTGTACAGACTCTGAGGCAAATTTGTAATTTGTGATATTGGGCTATCCAAAATGAACTGAATTGAATTGAATTTAGAATATTTGTTTGAGACTTTTATGAAATACAGTAATTTATGAAAACTATTTTCTTCAGAGTATAAACATCTGAAAACTTATAATAAAAACGATCGCATGTGTTTACATCTGTATCACCAGAGTATAGCAGAGTGGAACACTTGGGGCAAGACAGACACATTGAAGTGTTATGGATCCAAATATTTGGACTGATCAATGTCGCCATGTAGTGGACAGACGGAGATGTACATGTTGTTCGACGGTTTAAATACCATTACATTTGATCTTCCATAAAAATGGGCTAATTTTACTTTTTAAAGTATTACATAGATTGTAAAGCTTTTGCCATTGGTTACTTTGCAGATTTAGATTGTTAATACAAAAAACACATTTATAAATGATGACGTATTAGAATAGATTACAGTATACTGATCGCTGGAGATCTTGGCAAACTCAGCACTTTACTCAGCACTTTACTTTATTTTCCCAATGTATATTTAGTATTCAGTATTAGAATTTAGTTTTTTTAGTATTGTGTTTTGTGTTTTATATTTATTTTCATTGATGCTCTGATGTGCACCGTTGCTGTGATTTTTGGAATGTCCCCACTGTGGGACAAATAAAGGAATAACACATCATATCATATCATATACACAGTTAAAATAGCTCAACCTTTGACAGCTGCAACATTAAAATGATAAACCAATCATGACCAATATTTATAATCCAATAATATGATAAATATGTTTCTGAAATGAGCCATTTTGCTTAATTAGTACTTTTACTTTTCATACAATAAGTAGATTTAGATTTGAATGCATTTGTACTTTTACAAACATTGTTAATGCAGGACTTAAGTTATCCTACGCTGCTGTATTGGTACTTTTACTGTTGAAAGATCGAAGAGCTTGATCATGAATATAGCCCATTCTTCCTGTTCCTAGGACCTTCAAAATGAACCCAGCAAATGATGCATATGAATGAGCTGGACCTATAGCGTCCAATATGAGGAGCGTCACCTTGAAACTTCCTTAGAAATTAGGCGGAAGGAGGAGGATGTTAGTTGTGATCTATGAGAACTCTGTTTTGTTCACAAAGTACTCCGATTTTCAAAGAGGAAACTGAAGGACATTAACTTTTACATTACATCACATGTCATTTTTAGCTGACGCTTTGATCCAAAGCGACTTACAATCCTGTTAGAGACGCAGGTACAGGGAGAAATTCAGGCTTAAGTGTCTTGCTCAAGGACACATCGACTAGGGTTGGGGATTGAACCTCCAACCCCCTGATTGAAAGACACACCCGCTACCCACTGACCCAGTCGCACGACTAACATTAGCACCCATCGCTGTCTGTCTGATGTCAGTCAGGCTCCGTGCTTCATTCATTCATTTTTGTTTAACCCAATTGTTTAATAAGAAAGAGAATTCTGGTTTTATACTTTTTAAGAGTCTCATTTCCTGTATTCTTGGCCTTCACTGTTATCTGCGATGCTTATTACCCTTTACCGTGCGTTGTCTAAACATTTCTTACAGACATAGTGGATGTGTTCCCTTTCAGTTCATCTACAAAATAATTATGTTGACATGATCTAAGTGAAGAAATGGTTTGTTCACAACCTGGTGGATCATCTGATTCCTGCAGCATTAATCTTTGGAGAGATGCGTGTGTGTTGTACAATGTTATAATAAGCACTGGCTAAACCTCAAAAATGAAGAACGGAAATGACCTAAAAATAAAGGTTGTGCCCGTTGGGCTCCGGTGTTTTGGACGCCAACATGAACTAACACACACGTTTATGTTTACTGCTCTGGGTCCTTCTCCAGAAAGGCTGGAGTCTGTGTAGAACAGATCTTCTGACCGCATTATCATTTAAATAACGAGATACGCAGCTCTCCGACCAAGTAGGAGCAGCCTGACCACCGGAGGATTCTGATGTTGGGCTGGAGCGCCTGATGGTGCCGGGTCCGACCCGGGAGAGGACCGTTGGTATGCACCGCCGACTACTGGAGGTGACGCGTTTATTGATACAAATAAGAAACGAGAACAAACTGCTTTTAAATGCAACCCTTTATTTATTGGCCCCCGACATCAATTAAACAAATGAACATCAATTAATCAACAACAATCAAAACAAATTACAAAAAACATCTTTCGAGAGAACAAAGGCATCAATTAAACACAAATGAACATCAAGTTGGTGAGTTAGTCAGGGAGTTAGTCAGTTGGTTAGTTAGTTGGTTAGTTAGTAAGGGAGTTAGTCAGTTGGTTAGTTAGTTAGTAAGTCAAAAATGGTTTAGCCTGGTAATGACTCTCATAGGGACAGTTAATAAGTGAGTTAATTAGTTAGTTAGACAGATAGTAAGTGACTCAAATGAAGACGAGGGAGAGCTCCATGCTCAACACCATTCTAGGACAGAAGGCCACTTTCCTTCCTTGTGTGGCAGCTGGCTCAGTCTCTCGCTGCAGTCTCTCAAGTCAGTGTAGCAGAGTCCAGGACCTGAGACCTCAAGTCAGTGTAGCAGAGTCCAGGACCTGAGACCTCATGGAGTCAGTGTAGCAGAGTCCTGGACCTGAGACCTCATGAAGTCAGTGTAGCAGAGTCCTGGACCTGAGACCTCATGAAGTCAGTGTAGCAGAGTCCTGGACCTGAGACCTCATGAAGTCAGTGTAGCAGAGTCCTGGACCTGAGACCTCATGAAGTCAGTGTAGCAGAGTCCAGGACCTGAGACCTCATGAAGTCAGTGTAGCAGAGTCCTGGACCTGAGACCTCATGAAGTCAGTGTAGCAGAGTCCTGGACCTGAGACCTCATGAAGTCAGTGTAGCAGAGTCCTGGACCTGAGACCTCATGAAGTCAGTGTAGCAGAGTCCTGGACCTGAGACCTCATGAAGTCAGTGTAGCAGAGTCCTGGACCTGAGACCTCATGAAGTCAGTGTAGCAGAGTCCAGGACCTGAGACCTCATGAAGTCAGTGTAGCAGAGTCCAGGACCTGAGACCTCATGAAGTCAGTGTAGCAGAGTCCTGGACCTGAGACCTCATGAAGTCAGTGTAGCAGAGTCCTGGACCTGAGACCTCATGAAGTCAGTGTAGCAGAGTCCTGGACCTGAGACCTCATGAAGTCAGTGTAGCAGAGTCCTGGACCTGAGACCTCATGAAGTCAGTGTAGCAGAGTCCTGGACCTGAGACCTCATGAAGTCAGTGTAGCAGAGTCCTGGACCTGAGACCTCATGAAGTCAGTGTAGCAGAGTCCTGGACCTGAGACCTCATGAAGTCAGTGTAGCAGAGTCCAGGACCTGAGACCTCATGAAGTCAGTGTAGCAGAGTCCTGGACCTGAGACCTCATGAAGTCAGTGTAGCAGAGTCCTTGACCTGAGACCTCATGAAGTCAGTGTAGCAGAGTCCAGGACCTGAGACCTCATGAAGTCAGTGTAGCAGAGTCCAGGACCTGAGACCTCATGAAGTCGGTGTAGCAGAGTCCAGGATCTGAGACCTCATGAAGTCAGTGTAGCAGAGTCCTGGACCTGAGACCTCATGAAGTCAGTGTAGCAGAGTCCAGGACCTGAGACCTCATGAAGTCAGTGTAGCAGAGTCCAGGACCTGAGACCTCATGAAGTCAGTGTAGCAGAGTCCAGGACCTGAGACCTCATGAAGTCAGTGTAGCAGAGTCCAGGACCTGAGACCTCATGAAGTCAGTGTAGCAGAGTCCTGGACCTGAGACCTCATGAAGTCAGTGTAGCAGAGTCCAGGACCTGAGACCTCATGAAGTCAGTGTAGCAGAGTCCTGGACCTGAGACCTCATGAAGTCGGTGTAGCAGAGTCCTGGACCTGAGACCTCATGAAGTCAGTGTAGCAGAGTCCTGGACCTGAGACCTCATGAAGTCAGTGTAGCAGAGTCCTGGACCTGAGACCTCATGAAGTCAGTGTAGCAGAGTCCTTGACATGAGACCTCATGAAGTCAGTGTAGCAGAGTCCAGGACCTGAGACCTCATGAAGTCAGTGTAGCAGAGTCCAGGACCTGAGACCTCATGAAGTCGGTGTAGCAGAGTCCAGGATCTGAGACCTCATGAAGTCAGTGTAGCAGAGTCCAGGACCTGAGACCTCATGAAGTCAGTGTAGCAGAGTCCAGGACCTGAGACCTCATGAAGTCAGTGTAGCAGAGTCCAGGACATGGTAACAATCTAATTTCATCGCCTGTGCTTTCAGGGCCCCCAGCAGCAGTCTCCAGAGCCCCGGATGTGTCTTCACCAACAGGTTTTTCTCCACCCGTGTGGAGGGAGGATTCGGTTTTCACCAGAGTCCTCCCTGCCATCACGATTCTTTGAAATAGTTTGTTATTTTGGCCGTGTTCTGGCCTGTTCTGATGTGTTCTTTTACTCTCCTACTAACTGAAGGATTTAACATGTCGCCTATGATGGTAAGTGTTTTCCTTTTTTTGCATGCTTTCTCTAGGCTGTCACTCCAGGATGTGGCATGTGAACGAAAACCGTTCATACATGCCACATCTTTGATTGACAGGTTGTGTGCTATATATTCCCCAGAATCAGAATCAGAATCAGAATCAGAAACAGGTTCATTGCCAAAGAATGAATGTTTTCACAAACAAACGAGGAATTTTTTTTGGTGGAAGGTGCAACATTTGGACATGACAAACAACAATCAACGCAAGGAGGGAGGAGGAGTGGGAGGAAGAGGGAGGAGGAGGAAGAGGAAGGAGCGGGAAGAAGGAGGAGAGAGGAAGGTGGAAGAAGAGGTGGTAGTCCTGGGGGTGACAGTCAGTCAGTCCCGGGGTCCATTGATGAGCCCGACCGCCGGGAAAAAGCTATTGGTGTGGCGGGAGGTCGTGGTCATGATGGACCGCAGCCTCCTCCCGAGGGAGGGACTCGAACAGGAGTGTCCAGGGTGGGAGGGTCGGCGACAATCTTTCTGGC
Organism: Pseudoliparis swirei; assembly: GCF_029220125.1. Taxonomy (NCBI): domain Eukaryota; kingdom Metazoa; phylum Chordata; class Actinopteri; order Perciformes; family Liparidae; genus Pseudoliparis; species Pseudoliparis swirei. The sequence goes on along the minus strand of NC_079405.1, from coordinate 7,279,450 downwards.
CCGCTTCAGTGACCTGGAAGTGAACAGGACCTGGAGGGAAGGCAGATTGCAGCCGATAACCCTCTCGGCCGAGCGGATGATGCTCTGCAGCCTGCGCTTGTCTTTGGCTGTGGCTGCAGGGTGCCAGACGGTGATGGAGGAGCAGATGATGGACTCAACGATGGCCGTAGAACTGTACCATCATCTTCCCTGGCAGGTTGAATTTCCTCAGCTGCCTCAGGAAGAACATCCTCTGCTGGGCCTTCTTGGAGATGGAGCCGATGTTCAGCTCCCACTTGAGGTCCTGGGAGATGATGGAGCCCAGGAAGCGGTAGGACTCACAGCGTCGACGGGGAGTCACACAGGATGAGAGGGCGGTGGGGCTGCATTCCTCCTGAAATCCACAACCATCTCCACTGTCTTCAGAGCGTTGAGCTCCAGGTTGTTCTGGCTGCACCAGGTCACCAG